>NC_091583.1:28233601-28263601 GCF_042767895.1 Penaeus vannamei | reverse complement strand
CCCTCCCCCTCCTCCACCCCTCCCTCCCTTCCTCCTCTTCCTCCTCCTCTCCCTCCTCCTCCTCCCACCTCTCCCTCCCCCTCCTTCACCTCCTACACCTCCTCCTCCTCCTCTCGCTGTTCTCACATCTTCTTCCATCCCCTCTCATTCCTCCTTAATGCTGCTGGTCCTCGTCCTCCTTCTCTTCATCGAGTGTATTTTTAGTCCTCGAGATGCAACGGCTGGTGTGTGTGTGTGTATGTGTATGTGTGTGTGTGTATTTATTTTTTTCTTTTATACGAGCGGGAAATAGGAGAGCCATCATCGCATTCAGAGTGGAAAGTAGAGGGACGGTTATTCTCTTGTCGTCCTTCTTTTTTTCTTTTTCTCTTTCTTCCCTTCTCTCTCTCTCTCTCTCTCTCTCTCTCTCTCTCTCTCTCTCTCTCTCTCTCTCTCTCTCTCTCTCTCTCTCTCTCTCTCTCTCTCTCTCTCTCTCTCCTCTCTCTCTCTCTCTCTCTCTCTCTCTCTCTCTCTCTCTCTCTCTCTCTCTCTCTCTCTCTCTCTCTCTCTCTCTCTCTCCTCTCTCTCTCTCTGTCTGTCTGTCTGTCTTTCTCTCTGTCTGTCTCTCTCTCTCTCTGTCTGTCTGTCTCTCTCTCTCTCTCTCATTCTCTCTCTCTCACTCTCTCTCTCTCTCTCTCTCTCTCTCTCTCTCTCTCTCTCTCTCTCTCTCTCTCTCTCTCTCTCTCTCTCTCTCTCTCTCTCCCCCTCTCTCTCTCTCTCTCTCTCTCTCTCTCAAAAACTCTCCCCGGATTCCGAACAGTCGCGCCGTTCTTTCCCCCGTTTGGCTGCGGTCGTCTCGCGAAAATTTACGACGACATTGCAAAAAAAAAAAAGAAAAAAAAAAAAAGACAAAAAAAAAAAAAAAAGGTAGATGGGAAGAAAATTCAGCGTGTTGAAGGTGTTTTTTTTTGCGAGGGAGAATGCGCGATGCTCGATATAGACTCTGCGAGGGAGAAAATAGCAGAGAGAGACTTCAGCTGAAGGAGAGAGGTGAAGGGTTACGGAGACGGGGAAGAGGGGGGAGGTAGATAAAGATAGAGGAGACGGGGGAAGATAGCCGGACGAATAGAGAGATAGAGAACGAAAGAGAGAGATTGAGAGATGGAGGAAAACAGAGAGGGAGAGAGAGAGGGAGAGAGAGAGAGAGAGAGAGAGAGAGAGAGAGAGAGAGAGAGAGAGAGAGAGAGAGAGAGAGAGAGAGAGAGATTGAGAGAGAGAGAGAGAGAGAGAGAGAGAGAGAGAGAGAGAGAGAGAATGATAAATAATAAATTTTGAGGGTACAGCCCAATGATGTTTATGTGTAAAGAGGCATAATCAGAGGAACATGAAACAGACATGCAGAAAGACACAGACATAGACAGAAAGACACAGACATAGAAAGAAAGACACAAACAGACAGAAAGACACAGACATAGACAGAAAGACAGACATAGAAAAAAGACATAAACATAGACAGAAAGACACAAACATAGACAGAAAGACACAGACATAGACAGAAAGACAGAGACATAGAAAAAAAGACACAGACATAGACAGAAAGACACAGACAAAGAAAGAAAGACAAAGACAAAGAAAGAAAGAAAAAAGCGAAACGGAGACAGCGAGAGCCAGTGTGACATGGAATCCGAAACAGCTTCCTGAAGAGGAGTATCAAATGCCGAGGAAGACATGGCAAGGAAGGGGTTAAAAGGGGGAATGAAAAGGGAAAAACAAAACGAGAAGAAGACGTAAAGAAGAACGCCAGAAAGGGAGTAAAAATGTTCGGAGGAATTCGAGAAAGTATATGAGATTGGTTAGAAAACGAAAATTGGAAAAGTTCAAGAAAAGTGCGGAAATGTTCAGCGAAAAGTGAGAGAACATGTGATAGGAATGGTAAATAGTATTGTAAGAAAATTTTCATTGTGCGAATAATAATCCCATGGTAAATATTGCTATAAGAAGTTTTGCATTAATTGGGCGAATAAATTAAAAAACATTGTCAGTCCCATTGTAAATATTATTGTAAGAAAATTTTAATTAATTGTGTAAATAAGAATCGTCGTCAAACCCAATCCCAATCCGTTGTGCGAATAAGAATCATTGTCAGTCCAAAGGTAAACATTTTTGTGCGAATATGTACCCAAACAACGCGTACTTAAGTCAACAATTATTCCATATTCAACGTATGTTTTTCTATCTACTCCATTCATAAATCAAGAAACCCTTGCAAAAAAAAAAAGATTTTCGAACTCCCAAGAATTTTAATTAATGAATCAGAGGATGAAATAGAACATAATTCACAAAAAAAAAAAAATATTGGTGGACACCCGTTTTCGCTCAAAAAAAAAAAAAAAAAAAAAATGTTCGACCGATCTACTAATGATATGTTTTCCGATGTCAATAATACGAATGACCTTTTTTTTATGTTTTATGTAACTGCCGTTGGGTCACAGATAATGAGACAGAATCCAATCGGAAATTAATGTATTTGCAACGTGCGAATTAATCATTTGTTGCTTTCATAATTACGTCAATTATAACGTGCATTTTTTTTTTTTTTTTTTGTTAGGATGTTTCTATTACGTTTTATTAATTGTAGTTTTAACTTTTTTGTGAAGCTATATTTGTTTTGTTTCTTTGTTTGTTTTGTTTCATTACAGTTGTAAAATTCAGGTATGTATGGCAATTTTAGTAGGCATATAAGCTCTCTCTCTCTCTCTTTCTGTTTCTCTGTTTCTCTCTCTCTACGTATCTCATCCTCTCTCTCTCTCTCTGTGTGTGTCTCTGTCTTTCCTTCTCTCTCTCTGTGTGTCTTTCCTTCTCTCTCTCCCTCTCTTTGTCCTTCTCTCTCTCTCTCTCTTTCCTTCTCTCTCTCTCTCTCTCTCTCTCTCTCACTCTCTCTCTCTCTCTCTCTCTCTCTCTCTCTCTCTCTCTCTCTCTCTCTCTCTCTTCCTTCTGTCTCTCTCTCTGTCTTTCTTTCTCTCTCTACCTCTCTTTCCTCTCTCTCTCTCTCTCCTCTCTCTCTCTCTCTGTCTGTCTCTCTCTGTCTCTCTCTCTCTCTCTCTCTCTCTCTCTCTCTCTCTCTCTCTCTCTCTCTCTCTCTCTCCCTCTCTCTCTTTCTCTTTCTCTTTCTCTTTCTCTCTCTCTCTCTCTCTCTCTCTCTCTCTCTCTCTCTCTCTCTCTCTCTCTCTCTCTCTCTCTCTCTCTCTCTCTCTCGCTCTACGTATCTCATCCTCTCTCTCTCTCTCTCTCTTTCTCTTTCTCTCTCCCTCTCTCTCTCTCTCTCTCTCTCTCTATCTATCTATCTATCTATCTATCTATCTCTCTCTCTCTCTCTCTCTCTCTCTCTCTCTCTCTCTCTCTCTCTCTCTCTCTCTCTCTCTCTCTCTCTCTCTCTCTCTCTCTCTCTTTCGTCGCCCAATAAACATGTTGCCAGATGGCTGACGCCTGATTAACGCTATGGGGGCCTTGCTGACGTCTTTTAAGGCTTTGTTAAATAAATTCCTGCGATATATTCTTTCCCCGAGATACTTTCTTTCCGGGGAATAAAGTGAGAATGTAGGGGAGAGTGGAGGGGGGGGAGGGCGTGCATAGTTGGGGGAGGGTTGGAGGTGGGGAGGGGGCAGGGAGGGTTGGAGGTGGGGAGGGGGCAGGGGAGGGTTGGAGGTGGGGAGGAGGCATGGGGGAGGGTTGGAGGTGGGGAGGGGGCAGGGGGAGGGGTTGGAGGTGGGGGAGGGGGCAGGGGGGAGGGTTGGAAGTGGGGAGGGGGCAGGGGGAGGGTTGGAGGTGGGGAGGGGCAGGGGGAAGGTTGGAGGTGGGGAGGGGGCAGGGGGAGGGTTGAGGGTGGGGAGGGGCCAGGGGGAGGGTTGGAGGTGGGGAGGGGGTAGGGGAGAGTTGGAGGTAGGGAGGGGAGGGGAGGGGAGGGGGCTTGTTGACGTCTTCCATAGGGTTGTTGAGTAGCCCTGGGAGATTTATTTCTTGAGGAATAAAGTGCGAGTGAGGTGTGTAAGGGAGGAAATAGATGTAGATGAGGATGTAGACGGGAAGGGGGTGGGGGAGAGGGAAGAGGTAGAGGGAAGGGGAGTGGGGGAGGGGAGGGAGGAGGCAGAGGGAAAGAGGGGAGGATGAAGAGGCAGAGGGAAGGGTGGAGGTGGAAAGGGCAGTAGGAGAAAGAACGGCAGAAGTAGGATATGGAAAGGAAGGGACGAGAAAGGAAAACGAAAGGGAATGTAACGAAAGGATAGAGAGGAGGAGGGAAGGAGGGGTTTGCAAAGAAAGACCGGGAGAGGAGGAGAGAGAGAGAGTGGGCTTGCGAAAGAAAGATAGGGGGAGGGAAAGAAGAGGGATAGGGCTAATAAGAATAAGGAGAGAGAAAAGAGATGAAAGAAAATTTACAAAACAAAAGAATGGGAAGAGAGAGAAAAAGAGAAAAGGAGTTGCAAGAAAAAGAATAGGGAGAGAAAGAAAAAAAAGAGGAAAAGGGTTACAAGAAGAAAGACGAAAAGGAAAGGGGATAAAGAAATGAAACACACACGAGACCTTAAATCCTGAAGATGATGGACGAACCGGCGGCAGAAACGCGCATGACATTTACAACAACATGACAGCATGAGGTCTTCGTCAGCAGCGTCTTCGGTGAATTTAGCGCATGACACCCGCGTGGACACGAGCCAAGAGCCGTTGCGAAGTCGCTACCATAGAGCTCTTTAATCGCCGTGGGGGGGGGGGGGGTGGAGGGGGTGGAGGAAAGGGTAGGGTGAAGGATAAGGGGTGGAGGGAAGGGTAGGGTGAAGGATAAGGGGGTGGAGGGAAGGGTAGGGTGAAGGATAAGGGGGTGGAGGGAAGGAGGAGGGGGAAAGGTGGAAGGATGGAGGTAGGGGTGGAAGGAAGGAAGGAGGAGGGAAAGGTGGGGGGAAGGGAGGGGGGAAAGGTGAGGGAAGGAGGAGAGAAGAAAAGTGTAGGGAAAGAGGGGGAAAGGAGAGAAGGGGAGGAAAGATGGAAGGAATGATAGAGCTCTTAATCGCTGGGAGGGGAAGGGTGTAGGAGGAAAGGATAGGGTGAAGGATAGGGTGAAGGGAGGGGAGGAAGGGGGAAAGGCTGAGGGAAGGCTAGAGTTTTTATTCGCCGTGGGGGGGGGGAAGGTTAGGAGGGATGGAGGGAAGGATAGAGTGAAGGAGGGGAGGAAGAGATGAAGGGAAAGTTAGAGTGAAGGAGGGAGAAGGAGGTGGAGGGAGGAAGGGAAGAAGAGGAGGGAAGGATAGGTTGAAATAGGGGAGGGGATGGAGGGGAAAGAGGTGGAGGGAAGGATAGGGTGAAGGAAGAGGGGGGAGATTTAGGGAAGGAAATAGTCCTTATGTAGAATTGTAGATATTGTATTTATCCTAAAGCTGTTGTCATATTACAAAGGGTTCGTAATTCCCAGAATAAGTTCAAGGAATTGTGAGCGAGAGAGAGAGAGAGAAGAGGAAGAGAGAAAGAGAAAGATAGAGAGAAAAAAGAGAAGCAGAAACAGAGATAGTTAAAAAACAAACAGAAGCAGAGAGAGAAAAAAAAACGAAAGAACCGACATAGAATCACAAAAACAAGAGAAAAAAATCCTACCTTATCCAATCCTGATTTCCCATTCCGATAAAGGGCGATCCATCCCGAACTCCGCCCATGAAAGTGTCGGGAAAAGGGCGAAGTTGGTCCGGGCGCGGGGCGGCGACGAAATGGGCGGCGGAAGTGCAAGCAGCGAGCGCGATAGACAAACAAGAGGAATTGATTTTGACCCGGTCGCCTCTCGCCCGTTATTGAGGCGCGCGATTTGAATAGGGTTTATTTAATTTTTTTTTCGATTTTCTTTATGCGGTTATTTTCGCTATGCAGATTTTTTTCAATGCAGTTTTATTTGCGATTAGTATCGATTAGTATACCAACTTTTTGTTTTGTTTTGTTTTGTTTTTTTCTGACAAACTAGAGGAACTGATTTTGACCCGGTCGCCTCTCGCCCGTTATGAAGGCGCGCGATTTGAATAGGGTTTATTTCGTTTTCTCTCTTTTTTTCGATTTTATTTCTTTACGCGGTCATTTTCGGTACGTAGATTTTTTTTCAAATGCAGTTTTTATATGCGAATAGTATCGATAAGTAGACCAATATTATTTTTTCCCGATAAATAAGAAGAATTGATTTTGACCCAGCCGCCTCTCGCCCGTTATTGAGGCGCGCGATTTGAATAGGGTTTATTTTACTTTTTTTTCGATTTTATTTCTTTATACGGTTATTTTCGCTATGCAGATTTTTATCGCAGTTTTATTTGCGATTAGTATCGATTAGTAGACCAACATTTATTTTTTTTTCCCGACAAACATGAGGAATTGATTTTGACCCGGTCGCCTCTCATCCGTTATTGAGGCGCGATTTGAATAGGGTTTATTTCGTTTTCTGTTTTTTTTTTCGATTTTATCTCTTTATGCGGTCATTTTCGGTACGCAGATTTTTTTTTTCAAATGCAGTTTTATTTGCGATTAGTATCGATTAGTATACCAACCTTTTTTTCTGACAAACAGGAGGAATTGATTTTGACCCGGTCGCCTCTCGCCCGTTATTGAGGCGCGCGATTTGAATAGGGTTTTACTTCGTTTTCTGTTTTTTTTCGATTTTATTTGTGTATGGGATTATTATCGGTACGTAGATTATTTTTTTCAAATGCAGTTTTTGTATGCGAATAGTATCGATAAGTAGACCAATATATTTTCCCGACAAATAAGAAGAATTGATTTTGACCCGGTCGTCTCTCGCCCGTTATTGAGGCGCGCGATTTGAATAGGGTTTATTTTACTTCCTTTTTTTTTTAGTTTTAGTTTTATATGCGATTGTTTCGATAAGTATTTTTTTTCAACTTCATTTTTTATGTGCGAATAGTATCGATAAGTAGACTAACATTTATTTTCGTCCCGATAAACAAAAAGGAATTGATTTTGACCCGGTCGCCTCTCATCCGTTATTGAGGCGCTATTTGAATGGGGGCTTATCTCACTTTGTTTTCTTTTTTCGATTTTATTTTCACAAGGGATTATTTTTTGATAAGTATATTCTATTTCAAATTTGTTTTTATGTACGATTATTTACGAGAAGTAGACCAACATCGTTTTCTGTCGTTTTGTTT
Source organism: Penaeus vannamei (assembly GCF_042767895.1). NCBI lineage: Eukaryota > Metazoa > Arthropoda > Malacostraca > Decapoda > Penaeidae > Penaeus > Penaeus vannamei. The sequence continues at coordinate 28,256,435 of NC_091583.1, read as the reverse complement.
TATTAGATTTTCCCGATTAACAGGAGGAATTGATTTTGACCCAGTAGCCTCTCGCCTTTCATTGAAGCGCGGGATTTGAATCGCGTTTTTTTCTTTTTCTGTTATTTTAATTGTCAGTTTTTAAATTTTGTTTTATTTTAACAAGCGATATTTTTTATGTTTATCAACCTAATTTTCAGTTTTTTTCGATTTCATTTTCGATTGTATTTTATATGCGATTGTTTTCGATGAATAGATGAATATTTTCAATTTTATTTTATATACGAATATTTTCGATAAAAAGACAACATGATCCGTGTTTTTCAATTTTATCATATATACATTTATTTCAATAAGGATATCAACATTATCTGATTCAAATGATCTTACGAACGTATATTATTATAATCATTATTTTGATTTACGATATGTTGGTAAATTAACGCTTTTTTTTTCTGTTAAAGATGAAAAAAAAAACACGCGGACTTGCTATCCTAATTAATTTGCCGGAATTCCAGGTAAAGAGCATTTTAAATAACGAAAGAATTCCGGGTATTATTATTATTATTATTATTATTATTATTATTGTTATTATTATTGTTATTGTTATTATTATTATTATTGTTATTATTATTATTATTATTCAGTATTATTATTATTATTCAGGGTATTCAGTGCTACCGACAGAGTGCAGGCATATTTGCAGTTCGAGGCCATCCTTTCCCCTATCCCCTATCCCCTATCCATCCGCCTATCCATGTGTGTTAACCCTCCCCCCTTCCTCCTTGCCCGTCCGTCTATTCACTTAGGTAACCTCCCTTCCCTATCTATGTCATATACTTTCTGTTTATGATGTGGATATCGTCTATTCCAATAAGACTTGTCCCTATCCCTCCAAAAGATATCCACTTACCTCTGTCTATCCCCTATTTTCGACAAAAAGAACTCCTGCTATCCATCACCTCCATCCACCCCCTCCACCACCATCCTCACTCTACATCTCCACCTCAAATCTATCTCCTACCTTATCTATCCACCCCCACCCTATCCACCACCCCCACCTCCACCTTTTCCATCTACACCCCCACCCCTATCTACCCCCTCCCACCCTATCCACTCCCTCCCCTCTACATCCCCCCACCCTATACATCTACCCCCACACTCCACATCCCCACCCTCACCCTATCCACCCCTCCCACTCCACTCCCCCACCCCCACCCTATCTACCCCCTCCCACTCCACATACCCATCTTCACTCCCACCCTATCCATCTACCCACCTCCATCACCACATTCCCACCCCCACCCTATCCATCTACCCCCACGCTCCACATCCTCACCAACTTATCCACCCCTTTCAACACCACCCCCACTCCACATCCCCAACCCCACCCTATCCATCTACCCCCTCCAACACCACATTCCCACCCCCACCCTATCCACCCCCACCCCATCCAACACCACCCCATCTACTCCCCCCCACCCCCACCCCCACCCACCCCCTCCCAGGAACCTCATTCGGCAGAAGAGTGGCCAAACTTGGGCCCTGAGCACCACGTTCCCCACCGCCCTCGGAATCGCAGGAGTGACTGGGGAGTTATATATAAGACGCCGGGAAGCTATTTTGCAGGTCCTCCGCGCGAGGGACTCGGCGCTGACAAGGGAAGGGTGTGTGTGTGTGTTCTTGGGGTTTTCTTTGGTGTGTGTGTGTTATTTTTTTTATTTTTATTTTTTTTTGTTTGTGTGTTATTTTATTTTGTGTGTGTGTGTTCCTGAGTTTTTCTTTGGTTTGTGTGTTATTTTGTTTATTTATTTTGTTTGTGTTATTTTTTATTTTGGGTGTGTTCTTTAGTTTTATTTTGTGTATGTTCTTTATTCTCTCTCTCTCTCTCTCTCTCTCTCTCTCTTCTCTTCTCTTCTCTCTCTTCTCTTCTCTTCTCTTCTCTTCTCTTCTCTCCTCTCCTATCTCCACTCTCCTCTTCTCTTCTCTTCTCTTCTCTTCTCTTCTCTTCTCTTCTCTTCTCTTCTCTCTCTCTCTCTCTCTCTCTCTCTCTCTCTCTCTCTCTCTCTCTTCTCTTCTCTTCTCTTCTCTTCTCTTCTCTCTCTCTCTCTCTCTCTCTCTCTCTCTCTCTCTCTCTCTCTCTCTCTCTCTATATATATATATATATATATATATATATATATATATATATATATATATATATATATATATATATATATATATATTATGGTATCGTTCATTTTTGTTGTTTATATTAAATCTTGATGGAGAGAGAGGTGGGATGAAAGAGGGGGGGGGTAGAGACAGGTTGAAGAAGAAAGGTCACAAGATGTCAATGAACACAGTGAAATATGAACATGTCGATTTTTTGGCATCTCTCCTTTGTCAGTGAGAAAGCGGAGAGAGAAGGAAAGACAGATACATTCATAACGACACAGACAGATAGACAGGCGGGTCTCTAGACACTGACAGACGTATAGCAGTGACGACAGAAATAAACAGACAGACAGACTACCTAGGAGACAGATAAACACGCAGGTAGATGAACATAGCAATGTTTATAGGTAAATAAACATTCATTCAACGATTCATAGAGATAGACAGGGAGGAGAGGGAAGGAGACAGACAGACAGACAGATGTTATGTTGCTTGTTAGTTTATTCGTTGTTTAAATGTGTTTATGTATGTATGATTTGTCTCTTATCTGTTTTTCTATTTATATTTTCAACCTCTGGCTACATGAAAAGTAATAGGCCTTTGATTATTATTGTTGTTGTTGTTGTTATTTACCATTATTATTATTATTATTATTATTATTATTATTATTATTATTATTATAACTATTATTATTATCATCATTATTATTATAAATATTATTATTATCATTATTATTATTAGAACTATTATTATTATCATTATTATTATCATGATGATGATGATAATGATGATGATGATTACAAGTATAACGACACATTTAGACAAACAAACAGACATTTATGCTGTCATTTAGATAGACAGACGGTCGTAATGACAGATAAACAGACAGACGGACAGCCAATCCTCATCCACAGGGACAGACAAACAGACAGAAACAGCCATAGAAATACAAACAGACAAATCTACGAATACAGAGTTGGCCACGGATACAGACAAAGCAAACAGTGACGCAAAAAACAAACAAACAAACATGCATTCATATAACCATTTCGATAAACAAACAGAGACGGGTAGTCAGTCGTCGATCATAGTGACAAACAAACAGACAGACAGATGGCCATAGAAGCGCAAAGAGACAGACAAACACACATCTACACAACAATTTCGACGAGGAAAACAGACAGACAAACATGCATTTTTACAACCATTCCGACAAGCAAAACAGACAGACAGACAGACATTTTACGAACATTCCGAGAAAACAAACAGACAGACAAACATGCATTTTTACAGCCATTCCGACAAGCAAACAGACAGGCAGACAGCCATGTGCGAGGGGGGGGGGGGGCAGCGAGCCAGACGGAGGTAATGAGTGGCCAGCGGGAGGTCGGGTTGGACTCTGCGTCAGCCCCGTCAGGAGGCGCTGACACACTCCACACTCGGTCATGATGGGGGTGGGGGGCGGGTGCGGGGGAGGGAGGGGGCTACCTTCCACTACTCTCTACCTACTTTGTTTTCCCTTTTTTTTACGTCTCTCTTTCCTCTTTCTTTCCTTGTCTTGTCATATTTTCATTTTTCTTTCGTTTCTCTCTTGTTTTTTTCCCCTCTTCCTTTCGCTTTTTTCCATCTCTCGTCATCCTTGTTTTCCTCTCTTTCGTCTCTCTTTGCCTCCCTTTCCGCTCTCTTTCATGTTCCTTTCGTTTTACTTTCGCCTGTCTTTCCTCTCGTTATCCTATCTTTCTTTCCTTCTCTCGTTTCTCTTTTGTCATTCTTCCTTTCCCTCTCTTCTATCTCTGTTTTCTTCTTTTCTTCTTTGCTTTCATTTCGTTTTCTTCCTCTTCTTCCTTTGCACATTTCAAATCCTTTTCCTTTACTTTCCAATCTCCTCTCTTCTTCCTCCTTTTTCATTGTTTTCCTCCACTTCCTTCCCGTCACTTGATCTTTACCTTTCCTTCTTTCACCCTGCTCTTCCCTCCTTTTATTAATTCTTTCCTTCCATCCTCCCTCACTCCCCTCCACTTTCTCCAACTGTCTCCCCCCTTCTTCTCCTTCTCCCTCCTCTCCTCCTTCCTTTCCATTTTTCCTTCCTCTCTTCCCCCTTCCCTCTTTCACATCTATCCTCTCTCCTTCCCTTCTACTTTCCCTCTTTCCCACTTATCCTTCCTCCCTCCCTCCCTCCAACCTTTCCTCTTTCCCACCTGCCCTCTTTCCGTCCCTCCCTCCCACCTATCCTCCCTCCCTCCCTTCCTCCCTCTCACCCACCTATCCTCCCTCCATTCCACCTTCACTCTTTCCCACCTTCCCACCAACCCACCCACCTTCCCTCCCTCCCCTCCCCTCCCCACCCACCCACCCACCTTCCCTCCTCCCTCCCACCCACCAACCCACTTACCCTCCCTCCCTCCCTCCCCTCCCCCCCCCACCTCCTCCGTCTCGCCGATGCAGTCCCGCACATGACATTAATGAGTGCCAATTTTCCGGCGGACGGCTCAAAGCGGCGTCGTTCCCGGCAGCTCATTACAGTCGGCGGCGCCCACTCGTGAGGTCGTGGCCGGGGTGCCGTCTGCCCGCCCGCCGGTGTACCCCTGGCGGGCGGTCGGCGTGCCAAGTGGAAGGGGGGGGGGGGGGGAGGGGGGGGAAGGGATGAGGGTAGGGGAGAGGAAGGGGGTTGGGGGAAGGGATGGGGAAGGGGGTAGAGGAGAGGGAGGGGAAAGGGAGGGAAGAGGAGAGGAAGGGAGGGGGAAGGAGAAGAGTAGGGTTAGGGGAAGAGGGAAGGGGTAGGGAGAGGGGAGAGGAAGGGGGTAGGGGAGGGGAGGAGGGAGAGGAAGGGGGTAGGGCGAAAGGGAGGGGAAGAGGGAGAAAGGGAGGGGGAAGGTTTGGGGGTAGGAAGGGGGTAGGGAGAGGGGAGAGGAAGGGGTAGGGGACAGGAAAGGAGTACGGATAAAAGGAGGGGGAGAGGAAGATGGTAAGGGGAAGGGGAGAGGGGGAGGAAAGGGGTAGGGCGAAAGGAAAGATTAGAGGAAAATAGTAGGGGGAAGGAGAGAGGGAGAGGAAGGGAACAGGGAGAAAGGGAGGGAGAGAAGGAAGGGGAAAGGGGAGGGGGCGTTGTCTCCACTTTTCCTTTTCTTTTCGTGTTCGATGATGTTACTCTTCTTCGTCGCTTTCTCCTTTTTCCTTTCCTCCCTTTCCCCCCCTCTCCCCCTCCCTTTTCTCCCTCTCCCCTCCCTTTTCTCCCTCTTCCCCTCCTTTTTCTCCCCTTCCCCCTCCTCTCCTCTCCCCCTCTCTTTCCCTCCCTTTCTCCACCTCCTTCCCTCCCTCTCCCCTCCCTTTTCCTCCCTCTCCCCCTACTCTCCCCTTCCCCCTCCTTTTCTCCCTCTCCCCCTCCTTTCCCTCCCTTACTCCCCTTCTCTCCCCCTTCCCTCCCTTTCTCCACCCCTTCCTCCCTTTTCTCCCTCCTCTCCCCTTCCCTCCCTTTCTCCACCCCTTCCCTCCTCTCCCCCTCCCTTTCCTCCCTCTCCCCCTACTCTCCCCTTCCCCCTCCTTTTCTCCCTCTCCCCCTCCCTTTCCCTCCCTTACCCTCCTCTCCCCTTCCCTCCCTTTCTCCACCCTTCCTCCCTTTCCTCCCTCCTCTCCCTTTCCCTCCCTTTCTCCGCCCTTCCCTCCCCCTCCTCCTTTCTCCCTCCTCCCTTCTTCCCTCCCCCTCCTCTCCCTTTCTCCACCCCTTCCTCCCTTTCTCCACCCCTTCCCTCCCTTTCCTTCCCTCCCCTCCTCTCCCCTTCCACCTCCTCTCCCCTTCCCCCTCCTCTCCCTCCTCTCCACTCCACTCCCCTTTTTCTCCATTTCCCTCCCTTTCTCCACCCCTACTCTCCCCTTCCCCCTCCCTTTCTCCACCCCTTTCCCACCCATTCCCTCCCATTCTCCACCCCTTCCCTCCCTCCTCTCCTTCCCTCCCTTTCTCTACCCCTTCCCTCCCTTCCCCCTCCCTTTTCTCCCTCTCCCCCTCCCTTTCCACCCTTTCTCCACCCTTACCCTCCTCCTCTCCCCCTCCCTTCCCCCTCCCTTCCCCCTCCTCCTCCTCTCCCCTTCCCTCCCTCTCCCCCTTCTTTCTCCACCCTTTCCCTCCCTTCCCTCCCTTGTCTACCGCACGTGCCATCGACCCGCGTTTAAAGGCGACGGCGAAGCGAAGGGATCCGTAGGCGTCGAACGATCCGCCGGGCCATATGGAACGACGGGAAAAAAAAGAGCGGAACAACGGATAAAAGAGATAAAAAGGGAGAGAGGGAATGAAACGACGGGAAAAAGACAGCGGAACAACGGATAAAAAAGATAAAGAGAGAGAGAGGGAATGAAAGGAAAACGAGAGAGGTAATGGCAAAGTGAGAGAGAGAGAATGAAAAGTAAAAGGAAGAGATAATGACGAAATGAGAGAGAGGGAATGAAAAGGAAACGAGAGATAATACGTAAGAGATAATGACAAAATGAGAAAATGAGAGAGGGAATAAAAGAATACTAGAGATAATACGAAAGAGATTATGACAAAATGAAAGAAGGAATGAAAAGAAAACGAAAGAGATAATGGCAAAATGAGAGAGAGGGAATTAAAGAAAACGAAAGAGATAATGACAAAATGAGAGAGAGGGAATGAAAAGAAAACGAAAGAGATAATGACCAAATGAGAGAGAGCGCAACGCAACATCAGATAAAAAGAGAGAGGCAATAAAAGAAAACGAGGGATAATGGCAAAATGAGAGAGGGAATAAAAGAAAAAGAAAGAGATACTGACAAAATGAGAAAGATCGTAACGCAACATCAGATAAAGAGAGAGAGAGGAAATAAAATAAAACGAGAGATAAGGACAAAATCAGAGAGGGAATAAAAGAAAACGAGAGATAATAACAAAATGAGAAAGAGCGCAACACAAAATCAAATAAGAAAAGAGAGAGAGGGAATGAACAGAAAACGAAGGAGATAATGACAAAATCAGAGAGGGAATAAAAGAAAACGAAAGAGAAAATAACAAAATGAGAGAGAGCGCAACGCAACATCAGATAAAAAGAGAGAGAGAGGGAATAAAAGAAAACGAAAGAGATAATGACAAAATGAGTGAGAGCGCAACGCAACATCAAATAAAAAAAAGAGAGAGACGGAACAAACAGCAAACGAAGGAGATAATGACAAAATGAGAGAGAGAGGGCGCGAGAAGAGGGTGTATATTCCTGACGGCGGCGCAGCGGCTGACACGGGGGCGCCCTCAGGTTTTATTATCTACGGGCGTCAGTTGATTTTATTATTAACTTTATTAAAGCCCCACCTTTCGTCAGCGGCGGCGTCCGATGCGTTTCTTGATCTTCATTTGTTTGGGTTGATGGTGGTGGTGGTGTTGCCGTCTTGGCGGGCCGTGGAGAGCGTATTTCCTCTGTTTTGATTTGTTTCTGTTTTTTTTTTTTTTCTTTTTTTCATATTTTCAATTTCTTGGTTTGTGTCTTGTCTCTTGGTTATAGTTTTCTGTTTTTCGGTTTCTGTCTCTCTGTCTGTCTGTCTCTCTCTCTCTCTCTCTCTCTCTCTCTCTCTTCTCCTCTCTCTCTTGCTCTCTCTCTCTCTCTTGCTCTCTCTCTCTCTCTTGCTCTCTCTCTCTCTTTCTCTCTCTCTCTTTCTCTCTCTCTCTCTCTCTCTCTCGCTCTCATTTTCTCTCTGTTTCTTCTGTTCATTCTATCTTTCTTTTCTCTCTCTCCTTCTTCCTCTTTTCTCACTCTATTTCTTCCTCTTTTCTCTCTTTCTCTCTCTTTCTTTCGTTCTCTTCTCTCTCTCTCTCTCTTTCTTCTCCTTCTATCTCTCTCTTTCTGCTCTCTCTCTCTCCTTTGTCCTCCTTCACCTCTTTTTCTTGCCCTCTCTCCTTTCCCACACTCCGTTCCTCCCACTTCCTCTTTCTTTCGCCGCCCGCCCTGAAAACACGACTTAACCCCCACGCCCACCCCCTGCCACACTCGCTCGCCCCGTCTACCCCCTCCCCGCCCACACCCGGCTGCCCACTCTTCCCCCACCCCGTCTACCCACTCTCCTCCCAACCCGTCTACCCTTCCTCTGCCCACCCCTACCACCCACCCAGTCTACCCCTCTCCTCCTACCCCGTCTACCCACTCTCCCCCCACCCCGTCTACCCACTCTCCCCCACCCCGTCTACCCTTCCTCTGCCCACCCCTACCACCCACCCAGTCTACCCCCTCTTCTCCTACCCCGTCTACCCCCTTTCCGCCCACCCCGGCTGCTCCCTCTCCGACCACCCTGTCTGCCCATTCTCCCCCCACCCTGTCTGCTCCTTCCCCCACCCCATCTACCCACTCTCCCCCACCCCGTCTGCCCATTCTCCCCCCACCCCGTCTGCCCACTCTCCCCCACCCCATCAACCCTTCCACCGCCCACCCCATCAACCCCTACCCCCCACCCAGTCTACCCTCTCCGCCCACCCCGTCTGCCCCCTCTCCCACCCCGTCTACCCTTCCTCTGCCCACCCCATCAACCCCCTACCCCCACCCAGTCTACCTCTCCTCCTACCCCGTCTACCCCCTCTCCGCCCACCCCGGCTGCCCACTCTCCCCCACCCCGTCTACCCACTTTCCCCCCACCCCGTCTACCCTTCCTCTGCCCACCCCATCAACCCCCTACCCCCACCCAGTCTACCCCCTCTCCGCCCACCCCGGCTGCCCATTCTCCCCCACCCAGTCTGCCCACTCCCCCTCGCCCATCTACACCTCCCTCCATCCCGTCTGCCCACTCTCCCCCACCCCATCAACCCTACCACCGCCCCACCCCATCAACCCCTACCCCCACCCAGTCTACCCCTCTCCGCCCACCCCGTCTGCCCCCTCTTCCCGCACCCCATCTACCCTCCTCTGCCCACCCCATCAACCCCCTACCCCCCCACCCAGTCTACCTCCTCTCCTCCTACCCCGGCTGCCCCCTCTCCCCCACCCCATATACCCCTCAACCCCACCCCATCTACCCCCTCTCCCCCACCCCGTCTGCCCATTCTCCCCCCACCCCGTCTACCCACTCTCCCCTACCCCATCTCCCCTCTCCCCCACCCTCTCCTCCTATCCCGTCTACCCCCTCTTCCACCACCCCCATCTACCCTCTCTCCCCCCACCCCGTCTATTCCTCCGCCCACCCACCCGCGACACGAACCTGGCGGCGCCCACGCCCGCGCAGCTCGTCCGCTCGGTTTTCGGTTCTCTGTTCTCGGCGCCGGTTCTTTATCGAAAACGGATAAGGTAGGTAATAGCGGAAAAGGTGGGGGGGGAAGGGGGGAAGAGGGAGGGTATTTAACCGGTTGTACGGATATTATATCGATGCTACTGTATGTACGTCCTTTCTCTTCTCCCTGTATGTTCCTTTCTCCTCGTCTCTATGTTTGTGTTTGTCTGATTCTTTGTCTTTTCTCTTTTTCTCTTCTCTTCTCTCTTTATTTTCTCTTTTCTCTCTCTCTCTCTCTTTCTCTCTCCTCTCTATCTCTCTCTCTCTCTCTCTCTCCCTCTCCCTCTCCCTCTCCCTCCCTCCCCCTCCATCCCCCTCTCTCTCTTTCTCTCTGCCTCTATGTCTCTCTTTCCTCGCCTCTCTACTCTCTCTCCCACAGCATCTCCCTCTCCCTCCCTCCCTCAACCTCTCCCACTCCTTCCCATCCCCCTCTCCGTCTTCTCCTTCTCAGACACGATACCCCAAGATGCTGTGAAGGAACCGCATCCAGTATACACAGATACGTGCGATTTACATTCATAAAGGAACCGATTACACCTTCCTTTGGCATCGTAATGAGCTGGACTGATGCTGATTACTCCATCGGTGTGTTTCAGATCCTTTTTTATATACGTGGGTGTGTATTCGAGTCATGCGAAGGCGTTCTGCGAGTAATTATTTATATATGAAAGGGTACACATCCGTGCGTGTAATGGAAGTTGCATTGCATTAGAGAGAGAGAGAGAGAGAGAAGGAGAGGGGAGAGAGAGAGAGAGAGAGAGAGAGAGAGAGAGAGAGAGAGAGAGAGAGAGAGAGAGAGAGAGAGAGAGAGAAGAGAGAGAGAGAGAGAGTGAAAGTTAGATAGATGGGTAAATAGGTAGATAGGTGGATAGATTGACTGACAGTCAAATAGATAGATAGATATGTAGATAGATAGATAGATAAGGAGATAGACAGGCAGGCAGATAGTCAAATAGATAGATAAATAGATAGACAGAAAGTGAAATAGATTGATAATTAGACTGATAGATAGATAGATAGAATAACCCAAAGGATAATTAAATCCAATTTTGTTTATTAATAATACCAATGAATATCTTCCCAAGTCTTATTTTCCTGTTGAAAAATGAATGAAGTGTGACCCTCACATTATTATTTTTTTTTCACGAATCTCCTTTTTTTCGGTGGATTTTGTCGCATTAAGAACTCCTCAGAGAAACAATACTCACCTCGCCAAGACTTCCTTAAGTAGATCTTGGGGCGATATGGTCGCTGCAGAGAAGCCATAGAAACCATAGTGTGACGGCACCTTTAGTTTCGGCGTTTTGTTAAAGGTTAAGGAAAGGGGAAGAGGGAGAAGGGGAAGGAGAAGGGGAAGGAGGAAGATGGAGAGGGCGAGAGGGAGATAGAAGGAGAAAGAGACAGAAGGAGAAAGGGAAGGAGAAGAGGAAAGGGAAGAACAGGAAGAATAAGAAGAAAAAGAAAAGGAATAATAATAATAAGAAGAACAAGAACAAGAACAAGAACAAGGTACCCGGAGAATCGCTCCTAAGGGACAACGGAAGTATAAATCTGCAATTTTTTTATACGATATTCGTATGTAAATAATCCGCCCAAAACGAAATACATTGAACACTCGATCGGAGTCGAATAGGCCGAGTATAAAATAGATATAGGCCTATCCTAAGTCTGTTGAATTTTGGCAAGTGTGAATATTACCAATATCAAATAAATGATAAAAAAGGGTAATAAAGAGTATACAGAATAAAGAGGAGATCAGGCTTTAAGAGGGGAGAGGGAGAGGGGAATGGGAGGAGAGGGGAAAGGAGAGGGGGAGGGGGTAGCCCAAGGACTGCACCCCCTTAGGGAATAGGGACTAGTGAGAGGCCTTATTCTCGTAGGCTAGTTAGTCTCTGACACATGCCTTTGGCGATGGTGTGTGTGTGTGTGTGTGTGTGTGTGTGTGTGTGTGTGTGTGTGTGTGTGTGTGTGTGTGTGTGTGCGTGTGTGTGTGTGTGTGTGTGTGTGTGTGTGTGTATGTGTGTGTGTGTGTGTGTGTGTGTGTGTGTGTGTGTGTGTGTGTGTGTGTCTGTGTGTCTGTGTCTGTGTCTGTGTCTGTGTTTATTTATATCTACATACATATAGATAGATAGATAGATGTGTGTGTGTTTATATATATACATACATACATATAGATATATACATAGATATACGAGTATGTGTGGGTGTATGTGTGTGTGTTTGTATTTATTTATGCATATATGTACGCATGTATGTATGTGCATGTAGGTGTATGTGTGTGCATGTTTGTTTGTTTGCGTTTATGTTAGTCTAAGCTCCGTTATATAAAACTCCGCGCGTATTCACTCTTAAAAGTCGTGGGTTTGCAGCCTCGAAGTGTAGATTATTGCCTTTGCGGGTTAAGCGAAGAACAAAGAACTCTACCATTACCTTGTTCTCCGCTGCATGATGTCCAATTCTCCGCCTTTTTTCTGACGTGAACTCGACAGGATCCGAATACCTGCCTTTTTCTTGGAAGTTCCTAATGAAGCATTGTTTGGTAATGAATCGAATTGATTAAGGTGCGAAGTTGGGGCATAATGGGGGTAGCGAGAGGAAAAACCCGCCGTTCTGAGCTGCAAGATGCACGCAATATGTGCATTTAGTAGACTTTCCCGCGTGTGTGTGCATGTGCAGCCACGTATGCGGTTATTCATGTTTGCGTGTGACCTTTCCAAACAAGGTTCAAACAAGGGCGAGAATCCGACTTCAAAGCGACGTCAAATTGCCCCGCCATTGATGCCAAGGTCGTGTAAATGTCATCGTAAAGTGTGGCACTGTAGAGGCATTTTGGGGGACGCGGTCACGCCACCCTCACAGGCACTCCTCGCTGGCGCTGGGGTGCGAGTGCCGCCGCTTGGAGGGACGGGAGGGGGGGGGTCAGGGTGTGCTGGGGTTCTTGTTGTCTTTGCGTCGCTGTTTGTCTCTGGGTTTGTGGGTTTCTGTGTCTTGTTTGATTGTGTGCTTGTCTGTCTTTGTATCTGTCTGTTTGTCTTTCTGTCTAATTCTCTTTCTCTCTGTCTGTCTCTCTCTCTGTCCCTGTCTCTCTCTCTCTCTCTCTCTCTCTCTCTCTCTCTCTCTCTCTCTCTCTCTCTCTCTCTCTCTCTCTCTCTCTCTCTCTCTCTCTCTCTCTCTCTCTCTCTATCTATCTATCTAATCCCCCCCCCCTCTCTCTCTCTCTCTCTCTCTCTCTCACTCTCTCTCTCTCTCTCTCTCTCTCTCTCTCTCTCTCTCTCTCTCTCTCTCTCTCTCTCTCTCTCTCTCTCTCTCTCTCTCTCTCTCTCTCTCTCTCTCCCCCTCTCTCTCACCCCCTCTCTCTCTCACCCCTCTCTCTCTCACCCCTCTCTTCCTCTCCCTCTCCTTCTCTCTCTCATTCACGCTTTTCCTCACCCTCTTCTGCTCACTTTTGTTCCCCCCATCCCTCCAACCTTCCCTCTCCTATCTCCCCTTCCTTCTCCCTATCTCTTTCGCTCTATCTCCCCCATACTGAAAGAGCCGGGAAAATAAAGTATAAAAATATATCCCAATATCATTTTCCTTTGACAGGGTTCTGCGCCTATCGGTTATTTCCTTCGAAGGATATTTTTTTTATCGCGTCTCATAAATGAAAATACAAAAATTCTCAAACAAAAGGAATATTAGAAAAAATGTAGAATATATCTGTTTGTGGAAATTCTTGAACAAAAGAGAGAGAGAGAGAGAGAGAGGGAGGGAGGGAGGGAGGGAGGGAGGGAGAGAGGGAGAGAGGGAGAGAGGGAGAGAGGGAGAGAGGGAGAGAGGGAGAGAGGGAGAGAGGGAGAGAGAGAGAGAGAGAGAGAGAGAGAGAGAGAGGGAGAGTGAGGAAGAGGGAGAGGGCGAGGGAGAGAGAGAGAATGAAAGGGAGGGAGAGAAAGAAAGAGGAGAAAAAGTAAAAGAGGGAGAAAGAAAGAGAAGGATAGAAAGAAAGAGAAGGATAGAAAGAAAGAGAAGGATAGAAAGAAAGAGAAGGATAGAAAGAAAGAGAAGGATAGAAAGAAAGAGAGGGAGAGAGAGAGAGAGAGAGAGAGAAAGACAGAAAGAGAGAGTGAGATAGAGAAAAGACAGAGAGTGAGAGAGAGAAAGACAGAGAGACAGAAAGACAGAGAGAGAGAGAGAGAAATAAATAAACACAACGTATTTTTCTGAAGGGGGAATTCGTCGACAAGGCAACCGCTTCGCCATACAACAAAGCCGAAGAGATTTTTAAAAGGGTTATGGGAGATCCGTATAAAATGTCCGCGCATTGTTCGAAGACAGACAAACGCTTTCTTTGGTCCCTTGTTCATTAACAATTAGCAGCCGTCTGAGGATAAATGGTAATTGGTTGAGACGGTGGCTTGACGTCGTCCAATTTCTCCGGAAGGATAAGGAAGTTTGTTGTGAAATGGGAGGAATTTTAATCACGGTTTTTTTTTTCTCTCTCTTTCTCGTTCTTTCCTTTTTCTGTCTGTTTGTTTCTGTCTCTTTGTGTATCTGTTTTTGTCTCTTTCTCTGTCTGAGTTTCTCTCTTTCTCTGTCTCTGTCTGTCTGTCACTCTGTCACTCTGTCTCTGTCTCTGTCTCTGTCTCTGTCTCTGTCTCTGTCTCTGTCTCTGTCTCTCTCTCTCCCTCTCTCTCTCCCTCTCTCTCTCTCTCTCTCTCTCTCTCTCTCTCTCTCTCTCTCTCTCTCTCTCTCTCTCTCTCTCTCTCTCTCTCTCTCTCTTTCTCTCTCTCAATCGGTATCTATCAATCTCTGTCTATCTATCTCCATTTCTCTCTCTTCTCTCTTTAACTCTATTTCTTCCCCTTCGTTCCTCTTTACCCCCCCCCCTCACTCCCTCCCTCCCCTCCTCCCTGTATCTAATATGAAGCCGTTCATGTATTTTTTAATGTTCACTTCACTATTCTTTGTCTTGCGGGCGAAGAATTATGTGAAGAATTCTATAATTACTCCCGTGATTACTCTTGGTGTTCAGGTGACGCTATGCTTTGTTCATTTTTTTTATCAAAGAATTTTGTTTTATTATTTATTAACAGTTATTGGAGCAGATGGCCTTGTCGAGTTTTAATAAGTTGTGGTTGATATGTGCATATTTGTTTCTGTGTGTGTTTTGTTGTGTGCGTTTGGGAATGTGTTTTAGGGGTGTGTTCATGGGGCTTGTATGTATTTGGGTCAGTATGCGTGTGTACCTGTTTGTGTTTGCTCGTGTGTGTGTGTGTACGTGTTGTGTATGTGTTTGTGTACGGGTAGGTAATTATTGTTATTTTTGTGTTTATATGTGTGATTGTCTGTTTTCTCTATCTTTCTATATATTTATTTGTCTATCTATCCGTCTATCTATCTATATGTCTGCCTATCTATCTATTTACCTACCTGTCTACCCATCTATCCATGTTTTCACACGTGCGTGTTTCACCCCCTGCCCCCACCTCTCCACCCCCCCCAAAAAAAAACGACAAAAAAGAAGGGCACAACCACCTCCACCTCCACCCCCACCCCTAATAATAATAATAATAATAATAATAATAATAAATAAAAAAAGGCCACCTCCACCCAACCCCCCAACCCCCCCACACACACAAAAAAAAAAAAAAAAAAAAAGGGCATGACCACGAACCCAGATCGTGCGTGGCGACCTCAGGGCATCGCGAACCCCGACGGTCCGACTTCCGAGAAAACGACGACGGAAAACACACGTCGGCGACACGGAAGGTAGAGAGGGTGGGATGGGGTGGAGGGGTGGGGGTGGAGGGGGATGGGTTGTGTGGTAAGAGGAAGGGGAGGGGGTGGAGAAGGGAGGAGGATGGGGTTAGGGGAAGGGGTGGGGTGAGGGATGGAGGGGGATGTGGTAAGGGGAAGGGAGGGGGTGGGGTGTGCTTGGGAGTGGGGGGTAGAGAAAGGAGGGGGATATGGTAAGGGGAAGAGGAGGGGTGGAGAAAGGAGAGGTATGTGGTAAGGGGAAAGGGAGGGGCTGAGAAGAGGAAGGGGTATGTGGTTAGGGGTAGGGGAGGGGGTGGAGAGGGGAGGGGGATGTGGTAAGGGGAAGGAGGTGGTGGAGAAGGGGAAGGGGGTATGTGGTTAAGGGAAAGGGAGGGGGTGGAGAGGGGAGGGGTGTGTGGTAAGGGAAGGGGAGGGTGGAAAAGGGTGGGGGAGGTGGAGGATTGAGGAAGGGAAGGAGAAAGAGTGCAAGATGGAGATTAAGAAGGAGGAAAAGACGAGGACGATGATGAAGAATGGAAGGAGATAGAGATGAAGATTAAGAAGAAGAAGGAGGAGGAAAAGATATGAATGAAGATTAAGAATATGATAATAAGGAGGAAGAGAAAAAGATAAGCAAGAAACAGAAGAAAAAGAAACATGATATGAAAAAAGGAAAATAAAGCGAAGAAAAAGAAAAAAAGCAGACGAAAAGAAAGAAAAATAAAGAAAAAAAAAACTTTAATACGAGAGAAAAAAAGATAAATCCCATGACGTCACGAGAGGATGTGACTCGTACGTCGGCGAGCGAGCGTAATTCGCTTAAGCCATAAGGGCGATTATTCGGAGATGTGGTTCACGGATAGACACGTTCGGGGGGGGCGGGGGGGGGGGGTGGAAATGGATGCGGTGTGGATAGGAAATCGAAAGTATTCTTTAGGCTAGAATGTTGGGAAGGATATACTGTGTTGTATTTTTTGTAAGGCGTATAAGTATATATGTGAACCGTAAGGTGTATGTATGAGGACTAAGCGTGCACTCAAGAATACGCACGCACACGCACGCACACACTCGCGCACGTAGTCACTCATTCACTCACTCACTCACGTATTCACTCACTCACTTGTTCACACACTCACGCGCGCAGTCACTCACTCACTCACTCACTCACTCACTCACTCACTCACTCACTCACTCACTCACTCACTCACTCACACACACACACACACACACACACACACACACACACACACACACACACACACACACACACACACACACACACACACACACACACACACACACACACACACTCCCACACACACACACTCTTTCCATCTTAAACCCAAAGACAATCCATCTTACAAAATTATGAGTTTATATTTACCTCTACTTCCATTTTTTTCATTTAATTTTCCCCATGATTTTCGTATTTCTTCCACGCACACGAAACCACAGAGAATAAATGGGTTACAAGTCTGGGTCTCGGGGCATTGGCGCATCCACCACATGGTCTCAGCAAAGTCATTTCTCTCGCTCTTTCTCTCTCTCTCTCTCTGTCTCCTCCTCTTCGGCATTATTATTATTCCTTTTCTCTATCTCTTGGTCTCAGCGCGGTTAATTCTCTCACTCTTTCTCTCTCTCTCTCTGTCTCCTCCTCTTTGGCATTATTATTCTTATTATTCTCTATCTCTTCCTCCTCGTCTTACCCCTCATTCTCTTCTCTTTCTTTTCCTCCTCCATCTCCTCCTATTCCTCCTCTTCCTCCTCTGCCTTCTTCTCCTCCTCCTACTCCAGCTCTTCCTCATCACCTTCTTCCTTCTCCTTTTACTCTTCCTCCACTTTTTCTCCTCCTCCTCCTTCTTCTTCTACTCTTCCTCCTCCTCCTCGTCCTCCTTCTCTTCCTCCTCCTCCTCCTCCTCCTCCTCCTCCTCCTCCTCTCCTCCCCCCCCTCTCCTCCTCCTCCTCTTCTCTCTCGTCTTCTCCTTCCACCTCTATCTCCCCCTCCTTCCATCCTCCTTCTGCTTCCACTTTCACCCCCCCCCCCGGGGGAATTACTGCCACCGCAGGGTTCACGACGACCGGAGGAGGGGAGAGGGGACGGGGAGGAGTGAGAGAAGGGGAGGAGAGAGAGGGAGAAGAGAGTAGAAGTGAGAGAAGGGGAGGAGAGAGAGGGAGAAGAGAGAGGGGACGGGGAGGAGTGAGAGAAGGGGAGGAGAGAGAGGGAGAAGAGAGTAGAAGTGAGAGAAGGGGAGGAGAGAGAGGGAGAAGAGAGAGGGGACGGGGAGGAGTGAGAGAAGGGGAGGAGAGAGAGGGAGAAGAGAGTAGAAGTGAGAGAAGGGGAGGAGAGAGAGGGGACGGGGAGGAGTGAGAGAAGGGGAGGAGAGAGAGGGAGAAGAGAGAAGGGAAGGGGAGGAGAGAGAGGGAGAAGAGAGGAGGAGTGAGAGAAGGGGAGGAGGGAGAGGGAGAAGAGAGAAGGAGAAGGAGAAGAGAGAGGGGACGGGGAGGAGTGAGAGAAGGGGAGGAGAGAGAGGGAGAAGAGAGTAGAAGTGAGAGAAGGGAGGAGAGAGAGGGAGAAGAGAGAGGGGACAGGGGAGGGAAGGAGAGGGAGAGAGAGGGAGAAGAGAGAAGGGAAGGGGAGGAGAGAGAGGGAGAAGAGAGGAGGAGTGAGAGAAGGGGAGGAGGGAGAGGGAGAAAAGAGGAAGAGTGAGAGAAGGGGAGGAGGGAGAGGGAGAAGAGAGGAGGCCTGAGAGAAGGGGAGGAGAGAGGGAGAAGAGAGGAGGGGTGAGAGAAGGGGAGGAGAAGAGAGGAGGAGTGAGAGAAGGGAGGTGAGGAGGGGGAGAAAAGAGGAAGAATGAGAGAAGGGGATGAGAGAGAGGGAGAAGAGAGTAGGAGAACAGAGAGGGAAGAGAGAGGAGGAGAAGAGAGAGGGAGAAGAGAGGTGGAGGAGAGCGATATAAGAGAGAAGAATAAAGGGAGAAAAATAATAGAGGTGGAGGAGAGAGAGGGAGAAGGGAGGTGGAGGAGGGAAGGATTAAGGGAAGGGAAGGATCAGGAGGGAAGGAAGAAAGGGGGGAAAGGAGAAAGGATACTTGCAGGATAGAGAAAGGAAGGGAGAAGAGGAAGAGAATAGGAGAAGACTAAAAAACAAAGAAGGAGAAGAAGTAGCAAAAGAAGTGAAGAAACTGTATAAGAAAGATAACGAAGTAAAACGAAATTAAAGTCGGGGAAGGAGAGAGGGAAGGGGAAGGGAGGGAAGAGGAGAGTCTTTGGGGAAGGAAGGGGGGGGGAGGGGAAGGAGGAGGGAGAGCAGGGAGGGAAGAGGGGGAAGAGGAGAGTCTTCGGGGAAGGAAGGGGGAGGAAGGAAGGGAAGCAGGGAAGGAGAGATGGGGGAGGGGAAGGAGGGAGGGAAGAGGGGAATGAGGGGGAAGGGAGGGGAAGGGAGGGAAGAGGAGAGTCTTTGGGGAAGGAAGGGGGGCAGGGGAAGGGGAAGCAGGGGGAAGGAGAAGAAGGGGGGGGAAGGAGGGGGAAGAGGGGAAGGAGGGAAGGAGAGATGGGGGAGAGGAAGGAGGGGAAGGGAGGGAAGAGGAGTCTCAGCAGCGCTCGTTATGCTCCCTCCGAGCCTCCCTCCCGCTGGGTATTAATCATGAGACCCCTTTATGATGATCATTTTATTAAGCCTAATTATCCGCCCGCGCTAAGTGTAATTTGCTGCCAGAACAAAGAACGCTTTCCCCTAACAAGAGGCTGGTGTGTTTTTTTCTTGTATTTTGTGTATGTATTTTTTCTTTGTGGTGTTTTTTTTTTAATTTGTTTTTGTATGCCTTGTTTGGAGGTTGATTCTGTTGTTCTTGATATTCTTTCTTTTCTTTTTTTTCTCAGATTGTTTTTCTTGGTTTTCATTTGTTTTCCGTATTTTTTCTTCTTTTTTGTTTTGTTTTCCTTAATTTCTTTTCTTTTTCTTTTTCCTTTGCATGAATTCTTCTACACAAGCTTCTTCTTTTCAATTTCTGCTTTTATCTCTTTTGCTTCTTCCTTCTCCTCTTCACATTTTGCTATTTCTTCTCCCTCTTCATTTTCTTCTTTTTCCTCTTCTTTTCCGTATCCCCCTTTTCTTCCTCCTCTATCTTCTTCACCGCGTCTCCGTCCTCCTTGCTCTCTTTCTATCTCCTCCTTCTTTTCCTCCCTTTCCTTCATCTTTTCTACTCTCTTCCCCTCTTCTCACGTCTTCTTTTCCCATCATCATCTTTTCCATCCATCTCACCTTCCTCCTCCTCTCCCTCATCCCCCCCACCCCCCTCCCCCCTACCCCACTTCAGCAAATCTCCCCCGTTTCGCCCAAACACTTCAGCAAAGATGTCGCTTCGCCTCCTCAACGGAATGTCTCCTTGCATCATCTTTACGAGGAGAATCGCTTCGGGAGAGGCAGGCAGGTGATGCAAGGGATGCTGGAGAGGAGGCTGAGAGGAGGCTGGGGAGGAGGATGCTGGGGAGGAGGCTGGGGATGCTGGGGAGGAGGATGCTGAGAGGACGCGGCGGCTGGGGATGCTGGGGAAGAGGATGCTGAGAGGACGCGGCGGCTGGGGATGCTGGGGAGGAGGATGCTGAGAGGAGGCGGGGGATGCTGGGGAGGAGGCTGGGGATGCTGGGGAGGAGGATGCTGAGAGGACGCGGCGGCTGGGGATGCTGGGGAAGAGGATGCTGAGAGGACGCGGCGGCTGGGGATGCTGGAGAGGAGGCTGGGGATGCTGGGGAGGAGGAGGCTGAGAGGACGCGGCGGCTGGGGATGCTGGAGAGGAGGCTGGGGATGCTGGGGAGGAGGATGCTGAGAGGACGCGGCGGCTGGGGATGCTGGAGAGGAGGCTGGGGATGCTGGGGAGGAGGATGCTGAGAGGAGGCGGCGGCTGGGGATGCTGGAGAGGAGGCTGGGGATGCTGGGGAGGAGGAGGCTGAGAGGACGCGGCGGCTGGGGATGCTGGAGAGGAGGCTGGGGATGCTGGGGAGGAGGAGGCTGAGAGGACGCGGCGGCTGGGGATGCTGGAGAGGAGGCTGGGGATGCTGGGGAGGAGGAGGCTGAGAGGACGCGGCGGCTGGGGATGCTGGAGAGGAGGCTGGGGATGCTGGGGAGGAGGAGGCTGAGAGGACGCGGCGGCTGGGGATGCTGGGGAGGAGGCTGGGGATGCTGGGGAGGAGGATGCTGAGAGGACGCGGCGGCTGGGGATGCTGGGGAGGAGGCTGGGGATGCTGGGGAGGAGGATGCTGAGAGGACGCGGCGGCTGGGGATGCTGGGGAGGAGGCTGGGGATGCTGGGGAGGAGGAGGCTGAGAGGACGCGGCGGCTGGGGATGCTGGAGAGGAGTCTGGGGATGCTGGGGAGGAGGGGGCTGAGAGGACGCGGCGGCTGGGGATGCTGGAGAGGAGGCTGGGGATGCTGGGGAGGAGGAGGCTGAGAGGACGCGGCGGCTGGGGATGCTGGAGAGGAGGCTGGGGATGCTGGGGAGGACGAGGCTGAGAGGACGCGGCGGATGGGGATGCTGGGGAGGAGGCTGGGGATGCTGGGGAGGAGGAGGCTGGGAGGACGAGGCGGCGGGGGGTGCGGGAGAGGAGGCTGGGGATGCGGGGGGGGAGGAGGCGGAGAGGACGCGGCGGCTGGGGATGCTGGGGAGGAGGCTGGGGAGGCTGGGGAGGAGGATGCTGAGAGGACGCGGCGGCTGGGGATGCTGGAGAGGAGGCTGGGGATGCTGGGGAGGAGGAGGCTGAGAGGACGCGGCGGCTGGGGATGCTGGGGAGGAGGCTGGGGATGCTGGGGAGGAGGAGGCTGAGAGGACGCGGCGGCTGGGGATGCTGGAGAGGAGGCTGGGGATGCTGGGGAGGAGGAGGCTGAGAGGACGCGGCGGCTGGGGATGCTGGGGAGGAGGCTGGGGATGCTGGGGAGGAGGAGGCTGAGAGAGGACGCGGCGGCTGGGGATGCTGGAGAGGAGGCTGGGGATGCTGGGGAGGAGGAGGCTGAGAGGACGCGGCGGCTGGGGATGCTGGGGAGGAGGCTGGGGATGCTGGGGAGGAGGAGGCTGAGAGGACGCGGCGGCTGGGGATGCTGGAGAGGAGGCTGGGGATGCTGGGGAGGAGGAGGCTCAGAGGACGCGGCGGCTGGGGATGCTGGAGAGGAGGCTTGGGATGCTGGGGGGAGGAGGCTGAGAGGACGCGGCGGCTGGGGATGCTGGAGAGGAGGCTGGGGATGCTGGGGAGGAGGAGGCTGAGAGGACGCGGCGGCTGGGGATGCTGGGGGAGGAGGCTGGGGATGCTGGGGAGGAGGAGGCTGAGAGGACGCGGCGGCTGGGGATGCTGGAGAGGAGGCTGGGGATGCTGGGGAGGAGGAGGCTGAGAGGACGCGGCGGCTGGGGATGCTGGGGAGGAGGCTGGGGATGCTGGGGAGGAGGATGCTGAGAGGACGCGGCGGCTGGGGATGCTGGAGAGGAGGCTGGGGATGCTGGGGAGGAGGAGGCTGAGAGGACGCGGCGGCTGGGGATGCTGGAGAGGAGGCTGGGGATGCTGGGGAGGAGGATGCTGAGAGGACGCGGCGGCTGGGGATGCTGGAGAGGAGGCTGGGGATGCTGGGGAGGAGGATGCTGAGAGGACGCGGCGGCTGGGGATGCTGGAGAGGAGGCTGGGGATGCTGGGGAGGAGGATGCTGAGAGGAGGCGGCGGCTGGGGATGCTGGAGAGGAGGCTGGGGATGCTGGGGAGGAGGAGGCTGAGAGGACGCGGCGGCTGGGGATGCTGGAGAGGAGGCTGGGGATGCTGGGGAGGAGGAGGCTGAGAGGACGCGGCGGCTGGGGATGCTGGGGAGGAGGACGCTGAGAGGACGCGGCGGCTGGGGATGCTGGAGAGGAGGGTGGGGATGCTGGGGAGGAGGAGGCTGAGAGGACGCGGCGGCTGGGGATGCTGGAGAGGAGGCTGGGGATGCTGGAGAGGAGGAGGCTGAGAGGACGCTGGGGATGCTGGGGAGGAGGATGCTGAGAGGACGCGGCGGCTGGGGATGCTGGGGACGCTGGGGAGGAGGATGCTGAGAGGACGCGGCGGCTGGGGATGCTGCTGCATCGGTTCATTAACCAATTGAGATTCGGATGCTGGTGGTGGTGGTCTCTGTGTTGTATTTTGTCTTCGTTGGTGTTTCTGTGGGTGTGGGTGTCTGTATCTTTTTTTATGTCTCTTTCGTGTATTTGTATCTCTGTTTGTCGCTCTTTCTCTGTGTATTTTATGTCTATCCTTCTATCTATGTATTTTTAGGTCTATAGTTCTATTTATCTTTCTACCTCTCTCTCCCTCTTTCTCTCTCTCTTTCCCTCCTTCCCTCCCTCCACTCTTCCTCTTCATCCCCCCACTCTCTCTCTCGTTTGTATACGGATGCCAGTCTTTATTAAAGAATATAGCATTACCAGTAAAAATACCTGTTTCTGTATACATTACGGTGTCACGATGACCACCCCAGCGCCTCCTCTGCCTCTGCCTTACACACGAAAATAACTTGCCGTTCTTTAAATATAATTACGCTGACGTTCTAAGTTTTCGCTTATGATTTGAGGTCGTTGCGGTGCGGACTAACCACGGGGGAGAGTACGTAATGTAGCCATGCCCGGGAGAACGATCAGATGCTGACTCGTAAAAAACACGATCATCTCGGGAACGCCTTTTTTTTCTTTCTTTTTTTCTGTTATT
>NC_091583.1:28223601-28226101 GCF_042767895.1 Penaeus vannamei | reverse complement strand
TCTCGGTCTCTCTCTCTCTCTCTCTCTCTCTCTCTCTCTCTCTCTCTCTCTCTCTCTCTCTCTCTCTCTCTCTCTCTCTCTCTCTCTCTCTCTCTCTCTCTCTCTCCCTCTCTATCTCTTTCCCCCTCTCTCTCTCCTATTCCCTCTTCCTCTTCCTCTCCCTCTCCCTCTCCCTCTCCCTCTCCCTCTCCCTCTCCCTCTCTCTCTCTCTCTCTCTCTCTCTCTCTCTCTCTCTCTCTCTCTCTCTCTCTCTCTCTCTCTCTCTCTCTCTCTCTCTCTCCCTCCCTCCCTCTCCCTCTCCCTTTCTCTTTCTCTCTCTCTCTCTCTCATATCAATTACTGCAACTCCTATAATTTCATATTATCATTATTTTGGTCTCGGTTTTCGACAAGAGCAGACATGTCTCCCATAGCAGGAAAATTACAACCCTCCGGAATATGTCTGCCGGAAGGGCGCAGACACAAACAACAGAGAGAAAAGTTTATACGTGGACCCCTCACCGCCATCCCCCCCTCCCCCCCTCCCCCCTTCTGTCTCTCCCCCGGCTTCATTGTTGTTGTTTTTTTTGTGTTGTTGTTTTTTGTCTTTTTGTCATTTTGTTTTTCTCTTTCGTCTTTTCTTTGCGTTTGTCTTTTTCTTTTTGAATTGTTTTTTATTTGTTTTATGTGTCTTTCTCGTTTTCTTTCCTTAATTTCGTATTAATACTTCCCCACTTTCTTTTCCTTCTTCCTTCGTCCCTCCTTTACTGTTTCTCGATCTCTCTTACTTTCCGCTTCTCCTTCCTCTTATCTCACTCTCCTCCTTTCCTTATTCATGCCTCCCTTCTTCCTTTTCTCATTTCTTATCTCCCTCTCCTTCCCCGCATTCTTCGCCCTATCTTATCCCCTCTCCTCCTTATTCTTTGTCCCTCCCTTTCTCCTTTCCCATTTCTCAGTGTCTTTCTCTTTCCTCCTTCCTTTCCACCATCTCTCTTTCTCCTCCCCCTTCTTTAGCACTTCTTGCTTTGGCATTCTCTCTACTCTCTCTCTCTCTCTCTCTCTCTGTTTCTCTCTCTCTCTCTCTTCTCATCATCTCTCTTTATCTTTCTCCTCTCTCTCTCACTTTCATTTTCTCTCTTTCACTCTCTCTCTCTCTCTCTTTCTCCCTTTCTCTCTCTCTCTCTTTTTCAATATATTTATCTCTCTCTCCCTCTCTCTCTCTCTCTCTCTCTCTCTCTCTCTTCTCTCTCTCTCTCTCTCTCTCTCTCTCGCTCTCTCATTCTCTCTCTCTCTCTCTCTCTAACTAACTAACTAACTAACTAACTATCTCTCTCTCTATCTATCTATCTATTTGTCACCCCAACGCGTGTGCACTTCCTCATCACGGAGAACCCCTGCTCGTCCCTTCAGTCCTTCAATCCTCCCATCCCTCCCATCTATTCTTCCCTTCCGTCAGTAAGTGAATATTATGTCATCAGTGAGGCTTTGTCTCTCCCCCTTTTCTCCTCCTCCTCCTCCCTCCTCTCTTCCTCCTCCTCCCCCTCTCTTCCTCCTCCCCCTCTCTTCCTCCTCCCCTCCCCCTCTCCCCTCCTTCCCCCTCTCCTCCTCCTCCTCCTCCCTCTCCTCCTCCTCTTCCCCCTCTCCTCCTTCCCCCTCTCCCCCTCTCCTCCTCCCTCCCCTCCTCCTCCTCCTCCCCCTCTCCTCTTCCTCCTCCCCTCTCCTCTCCTCCTCCTCCTCCCTCTCCTTCCCCCTCTCCCCCCTCCCCTCCTTCCCCCTCTCCTCCTCCTCCTCCCCTCTCCCCTCCTCCCCCCTCTCCCCATCCCGTTCATTGTAAGTTAATTCAGAGTTAATACCAAGGGCTTTGCGGTGGCGAAAGGGTAGTGGGGCTGCTGCTCGTGTGTGGAAATTGGCGAGTGGGCTGGGTGAGTGGATGGGGGTGTGTGTGGATGAGGGGGGTGGATGGGTGTGTGTGTGGATGAGGGAGGGGGTGTGTGGATGAGGGAGGGGGGTTGGGTGAGTGGATGGGTGTGTGTGTGGAAATTGGCGAGTGGGTTGGGTGTGGGGATGGATGTGTGTGTGGATGGGGTTGGGGGGTTGGGTGAGTGGATGGGGAGGGTGGATGTGGTGGGGGGTGGATGCGTGTGTGAGTTGATGGGTGTGTGGGTTGGGTGTGTGGATGGGTGTGTGTGTGTGGATGAGGGAGGGAGGGTGTGGATAAGGGGTGTGTGGATGGGTGAGTGGATGGGGAGGGTTGGAGTGTGTGGGGTGTGGATGGGTGTGGATGGATGAGGGGGTTGGAGTGGATGGGTGTGGATGAGGGGGTGGATGGGTGAGTGGATGGGGTGGGGGTGGCGGTTGGGTAGTGGATGGGTGTGTGTGTGGATGGGGGTGGCGGTTGGGTGAGTGGATGGGTGTGGATGGGGGGGTGGCGGTTGGGTGTGTGTATGGATGGGTAGGGGTTGGGTGAGTGGATGGGTGTGGAAATTGGCAGTGGGTTGGGTGACTGGATGGGTGTGGATGGG
>NC_091583.1:28208601-28221101 GCF_042767895.1 Penaeus vannamei | reverse complement strand
GGGATAGGGTGAGGGGATGGGAGAGGGGAGGGGATAGGGGAGGGGGTAGGGGAGAGGGTGGGGGCAGGGGAGGAGAGGGGGAAGGGGAGGGAGTAGGGGTAGGGGATAGGGTAGGGGGCATGGGAGAGGGGAGGGAGTAGGGGATAGGGGGAGGGAGAGGGTGGGGAGCAAGGGGAGAGGGAGGGGGTAGGGGGTAGCGTTAGGGAAGGGGGTAGGGGATAGGATGAAGTACATGGGGAGATGGTGAGGGGGGAGGAAAAGGCAGTAGAGGATAGGGGCGGCAGGGGATAGAGGATAGAAGGAAGGGGAAAAGGAATGGGCAATGTGGAATGGGACACGAGGGTGGCAGGGAGTAGAGGAAAGGGAAGGAGAGGGTAGAGAACAGAAGGAAGGGAAGATTGGAAGGGCGGAGGCTAAGGGAGAGGCAGGGGATAGAGGATAGAAGGAAGGGGAGAAGGAGTGGGCAATGGGGAATGGGACACGAGGGTGACAGGGAGAAGAGGATAGGGAGGGAGAGGGTAGAGAATAGAAGGAAGGGAAGCCGGGAAGGGCAGAGGCTAAGGGAGTGGCAGGGAATAGAGGATAGAAGGCGGAGAAGAAAAGGACAGAGGGGAAGATCTTGCGTGGCAGGGTAGGATGGCATAGGATGGACATAGAGGTTTTTCTTCATTATTATCTCTGATATTTTTTTGGCTTGATCGGGGTGGGAGGAGGAGGGGTGGGTGGGGGTGAGGAAGGGAGGGGAGGAGGGGGAAGGGAGGGGGAGGGGGAGTATTGAGGGGAGTACAGATCTATGTACATTTTCTTTCTTTATTTTTTCAGAGGAGGGGGGGGATTAAAGGTGATATTTTTGCATAATTTTCGTGTCTTTTGTATTTTATTTTTTTCCGCGAGTGAAATGAAGGAGAGTGAAGGATTGCTGGTGGATTAATAATTTCTATTTCTTTCATAGTTCAGTTAGAATTTACATGTGTGTATATGACTGTATGGATATATGTACGTTCATGTTATTGTATCCGTGTAACATAGACACGTGTAAGTGTATTTCATATGTGTATATACGTATACACATATTCTAGGCATACATGTAATACACACATGCCAGTGTATCACATATGTATCTATGTACGTATGTACATGTGTTCGTATACACATATTGTAGGCATACATGTAATACACACATGCCACTGTATCACATATATATCTCTGTACACATGCTCATATGTACGTATACACATATTGTAGGCATACATGTAATACACACATACCACTGTATCACACATGCATCTGTGTACGTATGCACATGTGTACGTGTACACATATCTGCGTTAGAAAAGAACTTACGAGACGTTTCCGGGAAACCGTTGATTCAATGACAGGCGAAACGTGTGTGCAGGCACGCGTGGCGAGCGAAAAGTTTTATCCCGCGGTCGCTTCAACAAAACTTGTTTCGAGTGACTTGTCAAGATTGAAGAGAGGACAAATCACTAGTAAATTTACATAAAAAAAAACATTTATCTATTATCATATGGGAAATCAGGTATCTAAGGACGTAGAATCACTAGCAAATTTACATTTTTTAAAAACATTTATCTATTATCATATGGAAAATCGGGCATCTAAGAACGTATAGTTAGTAGAATAATATTTTTTCAGTATTTTAAGTTTTTTTCTTTCATCTTGAACGAAGAAAAAAGTCGCAGCTATGCAGTATCTCACGTTCCGTATTGATTTTGAAAAACGAGAACACTGGCTGTTCACGAGGCTTTGTGTGATATTCTTCACGTTGTTATCAACAGTTTATGGTCTATAGTTATATGCAGAATATATGCACTGTGAACAATATATTTTTTTTTCGACGGAATTTATGGCGGTTGTAAAAATGTCTTACGGGCGAGCGGGGTTCGTGTGGTTTATAAAAATGGATATATTTCTCTCCGATTTTGGTGTTGTTTACATTTTTGAGATTTCGTTTAGGTAATCGGGAAGATAATTTGAATATATGCTTAGGTTTTATGAAGATTTGTTTGATATGTAAAGGCCATAATTTGAGAAATACAAGAGGCTATTTTATTCGTATTTGTGTCATATGATTTCTAAAATGTCCTTGTTCATTCCTCACGCAATTTACGAAAAAGAAAAAAGAAAAAAAATTATCTCGCATGACACGATACAACTCGAAAAAGAAATACAAAAGAAATGAAAGCGAGAAAAAAAAAATAGTTAAAACGTTACTTGCTGTAAAGACTTTGAAATTGAGATATGCGAATCAGCGCGCCGTTATGATTTGAATTTCCCGCTTTCTTCCGTCAGCGATCGCGGGGCCACAACTCTCGGCTTTTGGAGGGAAATTGTAGGGTTTGCTTTCGCACTTCATATGTTTTTCGCGTGTAAGTAAAGATGCAGTTCATTGAGGGGGTGGAAAAGGGTTAAGAATTTTTATTTTCTTTCTTTCTTTCTTTCTTTCTTTTTTTTTTTTTTTTTTTTTTTTTTTTTTGGAGGTGTCTGTTTCCTTGCGTGACTTGTGTGTTTATAGGAGTTTAAGCGTGAGCGATTTTTATGCTAACTTTCACGGAGATTATGGACATATGTACTGTAGCACGCACATAACCAAGTATACACACACACACACACACACATGTATGTACGCTTGCTCCATTCACATGTATAGTCAGAGACAAATATCATAAGCGTGAATGAAGCTTCGAGACTCCGAATGTAAACAAGGGTCGCATTATTTGAACAAGTTGGACAAGAGTTTTTGTGTCTGCGATTGTACATGCACACGCGCGCACATACATACATAGATTCATACATACATACATACATATATTCCTTCATACGTTTAAACATACATATATACATACATACACACATTCATTCATACATACATACATACATACATACATACATACATACATACATACATACATACATACATACATACATACATACATAAATACATACATACGTTCATACATTCATTCATTCATTCATTCATTCATTCATACATACATACATACATGCATACACACACACACACACACACACACACACACACACACACACACACACACACACACACACACACACACACACACACACACACACACACATAGAATCCCACACAATGACACCCACAAGTACACACCTGAATGAAAAGTCACACACTTAAACAATTGCCCTCGGCTTCTTTGTCACGGTCACCCCCGCCGTGGCAACACTGTCACACGCCCTGCAGGTGGGGAGTTTCTGGGGGAGGGTGGTACAGAGGGGGGGGGAGGGAGGGGAGGGGGGAGTTCGGTGTGGGGGGAGGGGGAGGGGGAGAGGGAAAAGGGGAGGAAGGAGGGGGAGGGGGAGTTCGGAGTGGGGAGGAGAAGGGGAGTGCATAGAGGGAGGAAGGGGAGGGGAGGGGAGGGGAGTGCATAGGTGGGAGGAATGGGGAGGGGGAGGGTTGAGGGGAGTACAGAGTGGGAGGGAAGGGGTGGGGAGGGGGTTGGGAGAGGGGGTTCTGGAAGTGGAATAGGAAGTGGCTGAAGAGGGAAGAAGGGGAGAGGGGGAGGAAAGGGGAGGCGTGGAAATCGGGAGAAGAAGAAGAGGTGGTTGAAGTAAGAAGGGGAGGGGAAGGAGGGGGAGGAGGGAGGGAGACGAGAAGGAGAAGAAGGCGAGACGGGAGGTAGGAGAAAAGAGGAAGGAGAGTAGAAGGGAGGTAGGATAGAAGAGGAAGAAGGGGATAAGGGAGGTAGGAGAGAAAGAGGGAGGTAGAAGAAAAAGGGAGAAAGAAGGTAGGAGAGAAAAGGAAGGAGGGGGAGAAGGGAGATAGGAGAGAACGAGGAAGAAGGGAAGTAGGAGAGAAGTGAAAGAAGGGGAGAAGGGAAGTTGGAGAGAAAAAGAAGAAGGGGAGAAGGATAGTAGGAGAGAAGTGAAAGAAGGGAAGAAGCGAGATAGTAGAGAAAAAGAAGAAGGGGAGAAGGAAAATAGGAGAGAAGGGAAAGGGAAATATAGTAAATCAGATGAGACAGAGGAAGAACAGAAAATTCGGGAGAAGGAATGGAGGGGAGGTGGAAATTAGAGTGAGAAGGGCGTAGACGATAGCAAATCCAGAAGAAAAGGAAGGTAAAAAAAAATCAGGAAGAGGGAAGATGGAAAGGAGGGAAAATCCGATAAGAAGGAAAAGAGGAAGAGAGAGAAAATCCAAGAGAAGTAGTCGTAGTAGCAGAACAAGAACAAGAACAAGAAGAACAAACAAGAAAAACAAATACAAGAACAAGAAAAAACATGGACAAAAACAAGAAGAAAAACATGGACAAAAACAAGGAAAACAAATACAAGAACAAGAACCAAAACAAGAACAAGAACAAGAACAAAAACAAAGAATAACAAAAAACAAAAACCAAAGACGAAGAAGCAGACCACCTGGGGCGTGTCTTCACTCCCTTCACACACCCCCTTCCCCCCTCCCCCCCCTCTCCCCCCTCCCCCTCCTCCTCCCTCCTTCTTCTTCTTCTTCTTCTTCTTCTTCTTCTTCTTCTCCTCCTCCTCCTCCCTCCTCTCTCCTCCCTCTCCTCCTCCCTCCTCCTCCTCCCTCCCTCCCTCCCTCCCTCCCTCCCTCCCTCCCTCCCCTCCCTCCCTCTCCCTCCTCCCCCTCCTCCTCCTCCTCCTACTCCTCCTCCTCCTCCCTCCCCCCTCCCTCCCTCCCTACCCCTCCCTCCCCTCCTCTCCCCTCCTCCCCTCCTCCCCCCCTCCCCCTCCCTCCCCCCGTCACCCCATGCGACAGACGACGTTCGGGCCGAGCGGCTGAGGCGACCGAACGCGGGTGAGTTACAGCTTCACGTGTTCACTTCACTGAATTATGAAGCCGTAGAGGGAGGAGAGGCTGCTACAAGAATTTAATAATCGGCGGGTGTCAGGATCTTGTGGGGGGGGTGGGGGGGGAGAGAAGGGGGAGGGAAGGGGAGGTATTGGAGGGGAGAAGGGGGATGAGGGGAGAGGAGGGAAGGAGGAGGAGGAGGGTTTGGGAGGGGAGGGAGGGAAGGGGTGGATCTGTAGATGAGGGAAGGGAGGAGGAGGGAGAGGTATTGGGGGGAAGGGGGGATCTGTGGGGGAGGGAAGGGAGGGAGGAGGTATTGGGGGAAGGGGTGGATCTGTGGGGGAGGGGAGGGGGAGAAGGGGGATCTGTGGGGGAGGGGAGGGGAGGGGGAGGTATTGTGGGAGAAAGGGTGGATCTGTGGGGGTGGGAGGGAGGGGTAGGTATTGGGGGGAAGGGGTGGATCTGTGGGGGAGGGAGGGGAGGGGATGGAGGGAGGGAGGGTGGCTAGATGGGAGGGAAGTAGGAGAGGGAGAAGGAGGGAGAGGTGGAAAAGGTAAGAAAAAGGATGGATGAGGAAGCAAGGAAGGAAGGAAGGAATGAAATGAGGAAGAGGTAGAGGGAGAAAGAGAAAAAGAAAGAGAGAAGGAAAAAGAGAGAGAGATACATAAAGAAAGAGAGAAGGAGAGATAAAGAAAGCGGGAAGGCAACGACAGGATGGGAGGGAGACTGGAAAATTTTTATGGTCCCCTTTTCGGGCTTATTTCGGTGATACATAGGGAGAGGGAGAGGGGATGAACACACTTACACAGTAAGATAGAGAGGGAGAGGGAGAGGGAGAGGGAGGGAGACAGACAGACAGACAGACAGACAGATTGATAGACAGACTGAACAGACAGAAAGAAAGAAAGAAAGAAAGAGACAGAGAGAGAGACAGAGACAGAGAGAGAGACAGACAGACAGACAGAGAGAGAGAGAGAGAGAGAAAGAGAAAGAGAAAGAAAGAAAGAGAAAGAGAGAGAGATAGAGTAAGGCAGAAAACGAAAATAAATTAACTAAATCACTCACCCTTTCACTTTATTTATCACTCTGTCTTGCACACTGCAGAGGTACCTCACAGCCTCATCGTCCACGCACAACGCTCAACGCACCTTGCTACCGACATCTTCTTAGAACGAAACGAAAAACGAAACGAAACGAAAAACGAAACTTCTCTGGCATATCAACGAAGCGAAATACGAAACGAAACGAAAAACGAAACTAAAGAAAAACGAAACTTCTCTGCCATATCAACGGAACGAAAAACGAAACTTCTCTGCCATATCAACGGAACGAAAAACGAAACTTCTCTGCCATATCAACGAAACGAAAAACACAACCAGAGAAAAACGATTTTTTTCTATTATATCAACGAAACGAAAAACGAAATTTCTCTGCCATATCAACGAAACGAAATACGAAACGAAACGAAAAACGAAACTTCTCTGTTATATCAACGAAGCGAGAGAAGAAAGGAAGATCTCTGCTATATCAACGAAACGAAATATGGCACGAAATTAGAATAAAATCTTTACTATATCAACGAAACGGAAAAAAAAAACAGAACGAAAACGAAACTATGATATCCACGGAACAGAATAACGAAACGAAATTATAACGAAATCTTTACTACATCAACGAAACGAAAGAAAAAACGAAGCTTCTCTGCCATACCAACGAAACGAAAAACGAAACTATATCAACGAAAAAAAAAATAGAACGAAAACGAAACTCTACGATAATCCACGAACCGAAAAAAAAAACGCGAATAAAACGAAAACTCTTCTCTTCTCATAGCGACATCAACGTCATCGGAAGGAAGAGCAGCGCCATCTGCCCTTCCCGCCGGCGAAACGGGAACCGCCCCCTCCCCCCCCTCCTCCCTCCCCCGTCCCCCTCTCTCTCTCCCCCCTCCCTCCTCCCCCTCTCTCTCTCCCCCGTCCTCCTCCCCCTCCCCCTCTCTCTCCCCCGTCCTCCCTCCCCCTCTCTCTCTCCCCCCGTCCTCCCTCCCCCTCCCCCTCTCTCTCCCCCCGTCCTCCCTCCCCTCTCTCTCTCCCCCCGTCCTCCCTCCCCCTCCCCCTCTCTCTCTCTCCCCCTCCTCCCTCCCCCCGTCCCTCCTCTCTCTCTCTCCCCCCGTCCTCCCTCCCCCCTCCCCTCTCTCTCTCCCCCCGTCCTCCCTCCCCCTCCCCCTCTCTCTCCTCCCCCCCGTCCTCCCTCCCCCTCCCCCTCTCTCCCACCCTCCTCCCTCTCCCTCTCCCCCCCCGTCCCCCTCTCTCTCCCTCCCCCTCTCTCTCTCCCCCCCATCCTCCCTCCCCCTTCCCCTCTCTCTCCCTCTCCCGTCCCCCTCCTCTCTCTCCCCCTCCCCCCCTCTCTCCCCCTCCCCCCCTGCCGATTCGCGAAATTTGTCCCCGTCAGGCCTACCGCCTCGGCCTACGCGGGGTCTTCATTATTCGCTGCGATGGTTTCCGGTCTCATCGTCGTGGGCGTCGGTGGGAAATGGAGAAGGCGTGGGATGGGCGGGAAGCGGGGGGGGGGGATGGGGGGGGTTAGAAATGGGTGGGAGGAGGTAGATATGGGGGTGAGAATGGGGATGGAAATGGTGGAGGGAATGGGTGGCAGGAGGTGGAATTGGGGATGGGAATGGGGGTGGAAAAGGGATAGAAATGGTGGAGGGAATGGGTGGAAGGAGGTGGATCTGGGGATGAGAATGGGGATGGAAATGGGGGGAATAGGTGGGGGAATCAGGGATTGGAATATGTGTGGGAACAGGTTGTGTCACGAGTGGAAAGAGGAGGAAATGGGGATAGAAACGGGTGGATGCCTTTGGAAATGGGGATGGATGGGATATTAGAAGGGGTAGTGGAAATAAATGGAAGGAGATGAGAATGGCCGGTGGAAACAAATGAAAAAATAGCAACATGGAGATGGAAAGTTGATGGAAACGGGTAGAAAAGAATGAGAATAGGTTGTGGATTGGAGTGGAAGTTAGGGTTGGAAATAGGTGGAAAGGAGTGGAAGTGAATGGTGGAAAGGAGCGATAACGAATAACGAAATGAAGAGGATTAGAAAAATAGAGAAAGAATCTAGCCGTTGACGGGAGTGCAAACAGGTGGAAAATCACATCGAAGACAAACAGGTGATAAAGACAGCAAATAGAGAGAATAGAAATAAAAGGAATGGGAAGGGATAATTGATGGGAAAAGGTGGTCGAATTGACACCAATGGCCGAGCTCTGATTGGGAAATTGATGGGCGATGGGCGTGCGACAGACGCCGGTGTTGTTGGACTCAATTCATTTGTCTGCCTTCAGCCCTGATTAGCGAGGGCGGCGTTGCGTCACGGGCGCGGGCGGCTCTGCACTGCCTTGGGCCGCCTGGTGCTGTGGGCGTCATTGCTCATTTGTGGATCTATTTGATGTATATATGTATATGTATATGTATACACACACACACTCACACACACACACACACACACACTCACACTCACACTCACACTCACACTCACACTCACTCACACTCACACTCACACTCACACTCACACTCACACTCACACACACACACACACACACACACACATATGTATGTATGTATTTAAAGATATGTGTGTTTGTGTGTATAGATTTGTATTATGGATTCACGTACCGTAATCTCACTCGTAAATAGGATATTTGTTAATGTGAAAATGTGTGTGCGTTTGTGTGTGTGTGAGAACAAAGGTGTGACTGTGTGTGTTCCTGGAAGACAGTTGTGCAAATTGCATTGCTGCACAGGGGGACGAGTGTGCACAGAACACAGCTATGTAAATTGCATCGTTGTACAAT
Organism: Penaeus vannamei; assembly: GCF_042767895.1. NCBI lineage: Eukaryota > Metazoa > Arthropoda > Malacostraca > Decapoda > Penaeidae > Penaeus > Penaeus vannamei. The sequence continues at coordinate 28,212,435 of NC_091583.1, read as the reverse complement.
TGGCGCATTAATGGTGAACATGCTTACATTATCATGCGTAACAAGAAGCGAGAGATTATCTACGACGTCGCCGCAAATATATTGCTCGCAACTTACGACCTTCTTCCGGTCCCTCGGAATATAAAGCGAGGGCGGGCGAGGTCTGTCTTCGCCCTTCTGAATCTCCCTTTGATCTGCGAAGAAAGTCTTGGGCGTGTCTTCGTTCAGCAAGGGGCGTGGTTGGGCCAAGTCCTCTCCCTTAGTTCGTAACAAGCCCTCTCAACTTGTTAACAATAAGCGCTCTCGATTAGTTGATAACAAGTCCTCTCAGATAGTTAACAACAGGCCCTCGCGATTAGTTCATAACAAGCCCTCTCGACTAGTTAACAACAGGCCCTCTCGATTAGTTCATAACAAGCCCTCTCAACTAGTTAACAACAGGCCCTCTCGATTAGTTCATAACAAGCCCTCTCAACTAGTTAACAACAGGCCCTCTCGATTAGGTCATAACAAGCCCTCTCAACTAGTTAACAACAGGCCCTCTCGATTAGTTCATAACAAGCCCTCTCAACTAGTTAACAACAGGCCCTCTCGGTTAGTTCATAACAAGCCCTCTCAACTAGTTAACAACAGGCCCTCTCGATTAGTTCATAACAAGCCCTCTCAACTAGTTAACAACAGGCCCTCTCGATTAGGTCATAACAAGCCCTCTCAACTAGTTAACAACAGGCCCTCTCGATTAGGTCATAACAAGCCTTCTCAGATAGTTAACAACAGGCCCTCTCGATTAGTTCATAACAAGCCCTCTCAACTAGTTAACAACAGGCCCTCTCGGTTAGTTCATAACAAGCTCTCTCAACTAGTTAACAACAGGCCCTTTCGATTAGTTCATAACAAGCTCTCTCTCAACTAGTTAACAGCAAGCCCTCTCAACCAGCCCACACCAAGCCCTCTCAACCGGTCCCTCTGCCAGATGCGGCCCACGACAGCAGTGGGCTCCGCTCGCCTCCGCTCTCTCCGCCACCGGCCGTTGTTTAGCGCGAACTACGGCCGGCGAAGCATGTTATTTATATATTTGTGGTTGGCCTGGCGAGGGCGAGGGAGGGGCTCGCTCTGGCGCTGATGACAAGGCTCTGCAATAATCTTTGCACTGGGATTAAGAGGAGGAAGTGCTGGTTGGGGAGATTGGGTTTTGGCATGCAAGGAGACGTGTTGATGGACGTACGCTCATATGCACAGACATATGCATATACTGATATACATACACATACCTATACATACGCACATGGCAGTGGACATACACATAAACGTACATGTACATATGCATATACATCTGTACATGCACATGCACTTTTATATACATAAGTATACACATGGACATACACAATACATACACGTCCACGCGCGTATGCACGCACACAAATAGACACACACACACACACACACACACACACACACACACACACACACACACACACACACACACACTAACACACACTAACACACACACACTAACACACACACACACACACACACATACACATACACACACACACACACACACACACACACACATACGCCCCTCACCCCCACACACACGTGTACGAAAATTAAAAACGAAGACAAGGGGAAGACAATCATCTTCAATGTCTCGTCTTTAAAACAACAACAACAACAACTGAATCGTATTGTTTCACATGAATTGTTTTCTTATATATCTATAATTATTTACGATAATATTTGTATTGTCTATCGTAATTATACATCCCTCTGTGGAGCATCCCCCGCGCCGTGTCCGAAATCGTGAGATAGCATCTTCGTTTCCGAATAAATGGCTTTGGCTTGATTAACGAACATAGGGGGGGGAGGGGGAGGGGGGACGTAGAGGGTGTGGGGTAAGGGGGGAGGGGGAAGGGGAACGAAGAGGGCGTAGAGTAAGGGGGTAGGGGGAGGGGACGTAGAGGATGTGGGGAAAGGGGAGTGGGAGGGGGGGAACGAAGAGGGCGTAGACTAAGGGGGGAGGGGAGGGGGAACGGTAGAGGGTGTGAGGAATGGGGAGGGGGAAGGGGGGACGGTAGAGGTGTGTGGGGTAAGGGGGAGGGACGTAGAGGGTGTAAAGTAAGGGGGAAAGGGGGAACGGTAGGGGGTGTGGGGGAGGGGGGGACGGTAGAGGGCGTGGGTAAGGGGAAGGGGGTGGGGGAACGTAGAAGGCGTTGAGTAAGGGGGGAAGGGGGAACGGTAGAGGGTGTAAGGTAAGGGGAGGGTATGGGTTGGGATGAGGGTGTATGGGTAGGGGGGAGTGGGAGGCGAGGTAAGGGTGTTGAGTAAAGGGATGAGGTGAAGATGAGGGACATGAGTAAGGTATGAGGGAAATGGGTAGGGGAAGGATGAAGATGAGTAAGGAATGAGGTTAATGGTTACGAGAAGGATGAGGATAAGGAAATGGGTAGGGGAGGGATGAGGATGAGGAGATGAGTGAGGTGTGATGAAAATGGCTTGGGGAGGAATGAGGTGAATAGATAGGGAAGAGATGAGAATGATGAATAAAGGAATGGGTAATAGGAGGGATAGGGATAAGGGAAATGCTATGAGGAGTATAAGGGTTAAGGAAGAAGGAGGAATGTGATATAGGTAGGAAGCAAAAGGGCTTTGAAAGGGTTAAATGTAGGGAAGGGGTTTAAAATTAAGGTAAATTTTAAGGTAAGACGAAGAGGATTTAAGGGCATGGTTAGGGCGATAAGGGGTAGGGTGAGGCAAAGGGTTGGGGGAGGGGAGGAGGGGGGCGAGGTATAGAGTGAACGAACTAGCGCCGGTGCATCGCCGAGAAAACAAAAACGCAGCAATCAATTCACACCTTTACGATAACGCAGCATACGGCTCATTATCCCCTGCATCTCATCATCTCCCCGCATATATGTATCTCCGGGGTATATCTTCATGTTTTTTTTTTTTTTTTTTTTTTTTTTTTTAATCCCCCTTATTAATTCTGTGATTAAGCTTTCGTTCTCGAAGAAGAAGAAAAAATTACGAACAACCGGTAATTTCTTGAGGCGTTGACGTAAGCGATGGCAATCTCGGGGTCGGCTGGTAGGACACCTGGAAGTGGAGGTGGAGGTGGAGGCGGAGGTGGATGGGGGTGGAGGTGGAGTTGGAGGTGGTGGTGGAGGTGGATGGGGGTGGAGGTGGAGTCGGAGGTGGAAGGGGGTGGAGGTGGAGGTGGTGGTACAGGAGGAGGTGGAGGTTTGGTGGATGGGGGTGGAGGTGGAGGTTGTGGATGGGGGTGGAGGTTGTGGAGGAGGAGGAGGTGGATAGAGGTGGTGGATGGTGGGTTTGGTGGATGGGGTTGGAGGTAGTGGAGGTGGGTTTGGTGGATGGGAGGAGGAGGAGGTGGAGGTGGATGGGGGTGGAGGTGGTGGAGGAAATGGTGGTGGATGGGGGTGGAGGTAGTGGTGGTGGAGGTGGAGGAGGAGGAGGTGGAGGTGGTGGTGGAGGTGGAGGTTGTGGATTGGAGGTGGATGGGGGTGGAGGTGGAGGTTGGTGGAGGAGGAGGAGGTGGAGGTTGTGGATGGGGGTGGAGGTGGTGGAGGTGGATAGAGGTGTGGAGGTGGGTTTGGTGGATGGGGTTGGAGGTGGAGGTGGAGGAGGGGATGGTGGAGATGATGGAGGAGTAGGTAGAGGAGGAGGAGGAGGAGGAAGAGAAGGTGGAGAAGGTGAAGGAGATGGGTGTGGAAGTGGAAGAGGAGAAAAAGAGATGGAGCTAGAAGTGGAAGTAGAGGAAGAGCTGGAGCTAGAGCTGGAAGAGAAAGAGGAAGAGGAATAAGACAAGGGGAAGGAGAGAGACAGATTCAGAACGAG
>NC_091583.1:28188601-28196101 GCF_042767895.1 Penaeus vannamei | reverse complement strand
GGGTTGGGAGGGTTGGGGGAGGGAGTTGTGAGGGAGTAGAGGGAGAGGGGTTGGGAGGGTGGGAGGGTGGGGTGAGGGAGTTGGGAGGGTGAGGTGAGGGAGAGGGAGGGAGAGAGAGAGGCAAGCTAACCCTGGGGGCGAGTCGTGGGGTAGAAAGAGAGGGCGGTGGGAGGGTGGGGAGGTGGGAGGGGGTTGGGAGGGTTGGGAGGTGAGTGGGGGGTGAGGGGGAGAGGGGTGAGGGGGTTGGGAGGGGGAGGGGTTTGGGAGGGTGGGGTAGAAAGAGAGTGAGGTGGGAGGATGGGGCTGGAAAAGAGAGGGAGGTGGGAGGATGGGGGGGGGGGGGAGGTTGGGAGGGTGGGGTTGAGGGGAGAGGGGGGGGTTGAGGGGGTTTGGAGGGTGGGGTGATGGGGAGAGGGAGGGAGAGAGAGAGGCAAGCTAACCCTGGGGGCGAGGTCGTGGGGTAGAAAAGAGAGAGGGCGGTGGGAGGGTGGGGAGGGGGGAGGGGTTGGGAGGGGTTGGGAGGGTTGGGAGGTAGAGTGGGGTGAGAGGGAGAGGGTGAGGGGGTTGGGAGGAGGGGTTTGGGAGGGGTGGGGTAGAAAGAGAGTGAGGTGGGAGGATGGGGCTGGAAAGAGAGGGAGGGTGGGAGGGTGGAGGGGGTGGGGAGGTTGGGAGGGTGGGGTTGAGGGGAGAGGGGGGGGTTGAGGGAGGGTTTGGAGGGTGGGGTGATGGGAGAGAGGAGAGGAGAGAGAGAGGCAAGCTAACCCTGGGGCGAGTCGTGGGGTAGAAAGAGAGGGCGGTGGGGAGGGTGGGGAGGCTGGGAGGGGGTTGGGAGGTGAGTGGGGTGAGGGGAGAAGAGGGTGAGGGTTGGGAGGGGAGGGTTTGGGAGGTGGGGTAGAAAGAGAGTGAGGTGGGAGGATGGGGCTGGAAAGAGAGGGAGGTGGGAGGGTGGGGGGAGGGGGGAGTTGGGAGGGTGGGGTTGAGGAGAGGGGGGGGTTGAGGGGGTTTGGAGGGTGGGGTGATGGGGAGAGGGAGGGAGAGAGAGAGGCAAGCTAACCCTGGGGGCGAGTCGTGGGGTAGAAAGAGGGCGGTGGGAGGGTGGGGAGGTGGGAGGGGGTTTGGGAGGGTTGGGGGTGAGGGGAGAGAGGGGTGAGGGGGTTGGGAGGGGGAGGGGTTTGGGAGGGTGGGGTAGAAAGAGAGTGAGGTGGGAGGATGGGGCTGGAAAAGAGAGGGAGGTGGGAGGTGGGGGGGGGAGGGGGAGGTTGGGAGGGTGGGGTTGAGGGAGAGGGGGGGGTTGAGGGGTTGGGAGGGTGGGGTTGATGGGGGAGGGAGGGAGAGAGAGAGCAAGCTAACCCTGGGGGCAGTCGTGGGGTAGAAAGAGGGCGGTGGGAGGGGTGGGGAGGTGGGAGGGGTTGGGAGGGTTGGGAGGTGAGTGGGGTGAGGGGGAGAGGGGGTGAGGGGGTTGGGAGGGGGGGGGGGGTTTGGGAGGGTGGGGTAGAAAGAGAGTGAGGTGGGAGGATGGGGCTGGAAAGAGAGGGAGGTGGGAGGGTGGGGGGGGAGGGGGGAGGTTGGGAGGGTGGGGTTGAGGGGGAGAGGGGGGGTTGAGGGGTTTGGAGGGTGGGGTGATGGGGAGAGGGAGGGAGAGAGAGGCAAGCTAACCCTGGGGGGCGAGTCGTGGGGTAGAAAGAGAGGGCGGTGGGAGGGTGGGGAGGTGGGAGGGGTTGGGAGGGTTGGGAGGTGAGTGGGGTGAGGGGGAGAGGGGGTGAGGGGTTGGGAGGGGGAGGGGGGTTTGGGAGGGTGGGGTAGAAAAGAGAGTGAGGTGGGAGGATGGGGGCTGGAAAGAGAGGGAGGTGGGAGGGTGGGGGGGAGGGGGAGGTTGGGAGGGTGGGGTTGAGGAGGGGGGGTTGAGGGTTTGGAGGGTGGGGTGATGGGGAGAGGGAGGGAGAGAGAGGCAAGCTAACCCTGGGGGCAGGTCGTGGGGTAGAAAAGAGGAGGGAGGTGGGAGGGTGGGGGGAGGGGGTTGAGGTTGGGAGGGTGGGAGTTGAGGGGAGAGGGGGGTTGAGGGGGTTGGGAGGGTGGGGTGATGGAGGAGAGGGAGGAGAGAGAGAGGCAAGCTAACCCTGGGGGCGAGTCGTGGGGTGGAAAGAGATGGGAGGTGGGAGGGTGGGGGGGTGAGGGGTTGAGGGGGGGAGGAGAGGGGTTGGGAGGGAGGGGTTTGGGGGGTTGGGGTGAGGGGAGGGGTGGGTGAGGGAGTTGAGGGAGAGGGAGGGAGGAGAGGGGTTGGGAGGGGGTAGAGGGGGTTGGGGAGAGGGGAGGGCGTAGGAAAAGGAGGGTGGGAGGGGAGGCTGGGGAAGGGATAAGGAGGGAGAGGGGAGGTGGGAGATGGGGCCGAGGAGGGGGTAGAAAGGGAAGGAGGGGCGGGGGGGGAGATGGAGGAGTGGGAATTGGGGGAAAGGAGAGAGGATAAACGGGTGTGGATAGGAAGAGGGAGAGGGAGAGAGAAGGAGAGAGCGAGAGAAAGAAAGAGATAAAAAAAAGGAGAAATGAACAGAGAATTTCAAAAAGAGGAAAAGAAAATAAACAAGAAAGACCAAAACTTAAACAAAAGAAAACCAGTGAAATAAACCTCGAAAATCCCACAAAAAAGAGAGAAAACGACTTAAAACATATAACATGAAAAGAGAAAAGGGGAAACCGGGGCGCCAGCTGATCCAACTTTTGGTATTTCCTCGATGGTTTAAAAAGAGAGAGAGAGAGAGTGAGAGAGTGAGAGAGTGAGAGAGTGAGAGAGTGAGAGAGAGAGAGAGAGAGAGAGAGAGAGAGAGAGAGAGAGAGAGTGAGTTAAGGGCTAAATCCCGATGCAGTTCAAGGCTGTCCTAATCGCGAGAGAAGTTTCCGATACGGATTTTTTCTTATAAATCTCGTCTATGTTTTTTCGCCTTTACAAATGTCCGAAGTTTTTATCTGCAAATTTGGAAGGATAAAGTGGAAATTTAGGAGAGAGGGGGAGAGGGAGAGGGAGGGAGGGAGGGAGAGAGAAAGAGGGAGAGACAGAGAGACAGAGAGAGAGAGAGAGACAGAGAAACAGAGAGACAGAGAGACAGAGAGAGACAAAGATTGAGAGAGAGATTGAGAAAGAGAGACGACAAAAATTCACAAAGCAACCGAGAGAAAGAGAGAAAAAAAGAAACAAAGCGCCACATAGAATTTTAGATTTATTTATATATATTTTTTGTTATAGTGTAATACTTGTAATATACTTTTGCATAATTAAATGTGTTATATCCTAAAAATCTTATATATGTTTTCTTTTGCAGGTGAGTCGCGAGTCATGTGTCAAACAGGGTGAAGCGACAAACAAGTACGGTGAGTAAAGAAAAAATTATATAGGCCTATGTATCATATAGACTCGGATAGATATACATACACATAGATATAGGCCTATGTTGAGTGCCATGACCAGGATTTTCATATTCTTCCTCAGTGCCAGAAACTACAAAGGAACATAAAGAGAGAAAGATAAAAAAGGAACAGAAAGAAGTGAATAGAGGGGTAAAATAGTAGGTGCCGGAGAGTGCCAGCGAGAGCGCGCGATATGCATAATAAGGGGTAGTGGTCGTGGAGGGGGGGAGGGGGAGGGTAGTGCCTGCTGTGCGGATACATTAAGAAGCGGATGAGATGGAGATGGAGAGAGCGAGAGGCTTATGTTGGGGAGAGAGAAGAGGAAGTTTTGGTGTTGGTTTGGAGTGGAAGAGATGCGGGTTTTGAGGGAGATGGAGAGGTGGAGACAGGAGGAGAGATGGAGGGAGATAGAGAGATGGAGGAATGGAGGGAGATGGAGAGGTGGAGGTAGGTGGCGAGACGGAGAGGTGGAGGGAGAGGAAGAGATGGAGGGATGGAGAGAGAGGAAGAGATGGAGGGATGGAGGGAGGAGGAGAGGAAGATATGGAGCGATGGAGGTGGAGTGAGAGGAAGAGATGGAGGGATGGAGGGAGAGGAAGAGATGGAGGGATGAAGGGAGAGGAAGAGATGGAGGGATGGAGGGAGAGGAAGAGATGGAGGGATGGAGGGAGAGGAAGAGATGGAGGGATGAAGGGAGAGGAAGAGATGGAGGGATGGAGGGAGAGGAAGAGATGGCGGGATGGAGAGGAAGAGATGGAGGGATGAAGGGAGAGGAAGAGATGGAGGGATGGAGGGAGAGGAAGAGATGGAGGGATGGAGGGAGAGGAAGAGATGGAGGGATGAAGGGAGAGGAAGAGATGGAGGGATGGAGGGAGGAGGAGAGATGGAGAGGTGGATGGAGAGATGGAGACAGGAGGAGAGATGGAGGGAGGTAAAGAGATGGAGAGGTGAAGAGATGTAAGGATGGAAGGAGAGAGGGAAGATGGAAGGAGGAAGAGTGATGGAGACGGAGGGAATAGGAGAGATAGAGAGAAATGGAGACGTGGTGAGATGGAAGGATGGGAGAGAGGCAGACAAGAGGGACTGGCAAATCAAAAGTGAATGAGGGAGTGTGAGGAGTAGAATAATAAAAGAGAGGTGTGTAGGGGGGGGGGGGAGGATACACATACAAACAAGCAAACGCAGAGGGCGGAAGGAAGGAAGAGGGAGAAAGAGAAAGATACACACACACACACACACACGCACGCACGCACATACACACACACAGATAGAGAGCGAATAATGAGATAGAGAAAGAAAAAGAAGGGAAGACAGACAGACAGCGAGAGACACAGCAAATCAAACCGTATTACTTATATCCTTCACAACGGGCATAAATCCAATTTTTTTTTTTTTTTTTTTTTACTCGACCTCTTACTCTCCTATTTTCACCCCCGACCCGAGAGCACAAAAGCCCGCATTTTGGCGAGCAACCTCAACCAAGATTTGTGACTTTCAGCTTGGTCGGAAGTCTTCTGTAGAGTTCTTTATGAAGGATTTATGGCCTTGGCTTGCGCTTCGGAACGAGATTTGCCGGGAGAGACGCTTCGGACGAGCAAATGGGAACTATTATAATCGGTTCAGAAACGGCTCGCCAAAACGCGTTCGAACAAGCTGCAGGCAACGAATCTCGGTGGCTGTTGTTCGTTTATTTATTCATCGTTTGCTATTGTTGTTGTTGTTGTTGTTGTTGTTGCAATTGCTATTCGTTTTCCTATGATGTAATTGTAATTGTTTTGTAGATGCTTTTTTACTGCTATTTGTTGACTTTGGAATAAATTGCCTTCAGAAACTAACTTCTCCGACTCTTGATAAGTTTAAAAGATCAGTTAACATGTTTTTTTTTTTTTTTACGTAAATAGCTGACTTTCTGTTCTCTCATTCTTTCTTAGCTGTATCTTGACCTGCACTGACACCTTTGGTGGTATAAATCTCGATTTTTTTCAGTGTGGCTCTTTATATAGCTTACTATAATGATAATACTAATACTAATAATGATAATAATAATAATAATAATAATAATGATAATAATAATAATAATAATAATAATAATAATAATAATAATAATAATAATAATATGGATACCCGTAAAGAAATTTATAATGGGTTTACTAACTAGAGGACGCGTATAAACATAAATGCAATAAAAACAACAAACACTTAAAACATAAAAAAAAAAAAGTTAGACGAACAAAAACGATATGGGAGCCGCTGTACATTGGCGATAAAAGATAGCCTCAAATCGGACCTTAGATAATCGCCTGTTTTGTTAGAATTTGAGGCCCGACCCAAAGAATATTCGTATACTTGACCTGCATAAATAAAGAATTAAATGCACATATATCAGGCTAGACATGCATATCAACCGGGCAGATAGATAGTTAAATGTGTATCTATCAGATATATAAACAGAAATGCCTTTATTTCTATGTCTGTGTTTATGAAAATTCATTGGGTCGGGCCTGGCACAATTCTGACAAACCGGCCGTTAGTTTTGTTGAGGGAAAGGGTTGTCTTGATGATTACCTAAATCATGTTTTATTTTCTGTTTGATTTTGTTATTGTATGTTTGTTGGTTTGTTTATTTGTTTGTTTATTTGGTTACTTGTGTTTCTTTTTTTCTGTTGGCTGGGAATTCGTATTTTCATTTCGGTTTTGATGAAGATTTTTTTCTGTATTGGAATGTTCGTATTTCTATTTTGAGATGGTTTTGCGTTTTTTTTTTTTTTTCTTTTTTTTTCTTTTTTTTTTTTCTTTTTTTTGAGGAGTCAGCGCTGATGAAATCATGAAAAAAATACATGACCATCGCTCTCCTCACATAAATCTCTCTTGGATAGAGGAAAATAGAACCTTTTCCAAAAACGTTTTATATGAGACTTGGAAAAAAAATGGTTTCTTTCCTCTTCCTTTTTTCCCCTCCATCTCAAGTAGTATCCCTCCTCCTCTTTCTTTCTTTTCATCTCCCCCTTCCTCCTTTTTCTCCTCCTCCTCCTCCTCTTCCTTCTCTCCCATCCTTACCCTTTCTTCTTCCTGTCTTTCATCCTCCTACCTCCAACCTAACCCCTTCCTTCTCCCATTCCCTTTCCCTTCCATTCCCTTTCCCTTCCTTTCCCTCTCCTTCCCTTCCCTTCCCCAACCATTCCCTTTCCTTCCTTTCCTATCTATTCCTTTCCTCGCCTCCCCACTCCCTCCCCTCCCCTCTCCTCCTTACCCATCCCCTCTCCTTCCCTCCTTTCCCCTCCCCTCCCCACTCCTCTCCTCTCCGCTCCCCACTCCTCTCCCCTCTCTCCCTCCCTTCCCCTCTTCGACTCCCCCACTCCTCTCCCTTCCCCTCACTCCTCTCCTCTCCCCTCCCCTCCCCACTCCTCCTTTCCCGTCTTCGCCTCCCCCTCCTCTCCCTTCCCCTCCTCTCCCCTCCCCTCCCCTCCCCACCCCTCCCTCCCCTCCCCTCCCCTCCGATCACCCCCGAGGCCACTGACGTCACTTCCTCCCCGAGCTCCTTAGCGCAGGGTCCTGGCATCTTTTCACCTCAACAAGACGTTCCTGTGGGTCTTCTCCCTTTAAGTAACTTCTAAATCTATTTTTTGGGTGATCATGGTCTTCTAAATACTCTGAATTTGAATATATTCTTTCTGAGGTTTATCAAGCCGTCTGGAGCAGATATCTTTATGAAAGCTGGTTATTGATTTAATTTATTTATCTTTTTTAATAACTTGGATTTTTATTTTTTTCTTCTAAGATGATTTCGTTTAAATGAGTGTTAAAGACTGTCATTCTATTATCTAAATACTGCGCTTCTTTTTTTCTAAATAATCTTCAAGTCGAAAATCCACCTTTCTGTGATTCTTATCTAAATCTAAACCGATCCTAACTTTGACCCCCAAGTTTTACTTTCCAAATACTCTATCTAAGACCTTGTCTCGAACACACTCCTCTAAATCTGAACTTTAATCTAGGTTTCGTATCTAAATCCTTTTTTTCTAAAACACTCACCTATTTCTGAATTTGGTCCGGATACCGTATCTATATCCTTGTCTTTAAAACATCTAATTCTAAATTTCG
>NC_091583.1:28176101-28183601 GCF_042767895.1 Penaeus vannamei | reverse complement strand
ATAAGAGATAAATGATACGAATAAAGGATAAGAAAAAATGAAATGATTATCTTATGTAAAATCTGAAAATGAAAGATAAGAGATAAATGAAACGAATAAAGGACAAGAAAAAAATGAAAAAAAAAACAAGGCAACAAATAGATAAAGAAAACAACAGATAAACCAATAATAAATAATAATAATAAAAAAAAACTTTCCGTCAATAATAACAGTCCAGTTGAGACATTTTATTGCATCAGTGAGTCTGCATTTCACTCCGAGAATTGAAATGACGTGGTGTTGCTTGGTGATTGCACGGTCATCTGGCAGGTTGAAGAACAAGCAGGCGAAAGGGGGAGAAGGGAGAGGTTGATAAAGAGGGGGAAAGGGGAAAGGGGAGGGGAGGGGGGATATTAAGGGAGGTAGGAAAAGGAGGGGAATGTTAAGGGAGGTAGGAAAAGGAGGGGGAGATGTTGAGGGGGAAATAGGAAAGGGAGGGGGAAGGAAGAGGATGGCGAGGAAATAGAAAAAAGGATGTTGATGGGAAGGGGAAGGGAGAGAGGAGAGGGAATGAAGATGGGAGGAGAGCGAGAGAGAAGAGGGGAGAGGGAGAAGGGAAAGGGTAGGGGTGGGCAGGGAGATAGAAAAGGGGAAAGAGGGTGGAGAGGAAAAAGGAAAGGGAAGAATAGGGAAGAGGAAAAAGGTGAGGGAAATGGAAAAGAGAAAAGAGGAGGGAAGGGGGAGGGAGAGGAGGAATGGATGAATAGGGAGAGGAGGAGTGGATGAAGAAGGAGAGGAGGAGGGGATGGAGATGGGAAGGGAAAGAGGAAAGGGAACGGAGTGAATATGGAGTTGGGAAAGGGAGATATTAAGGTCAAGGGGAGGGGAGAGGGAATGGAGATAGAGAGTGAAAGGGAGATGAGGAGGGAGAAGGCAAAGAAAACAGAGTAGAGAGGGAGATGGGAAAGGGAAAGAGAATGATAAGGAATATGGAAGGTCATAGAAAGAAAGATGAAAGGAAAAAGAGAGGAAAAGGTGAAAGGAGAAAAGGGAAAAGAGAAAAAACAACGGATAGAAGACGTAAGAGAAGAAAGAGAACGAGAATGAAAGAGAATGTAGAATTCTTGCATACAACTTCGTAAAAGTGGGTCGTCGTATTTTTTTAAAGGCTTTTTTTTTTAAAGATGAACGACCGTAAAACGACCCGAGATTTACGATAACAGCTTAATCGGGTCGTTGTTTTAAGGTGACCGATTATAATAGGCCTCGGAATTTATGGCGATGGCCGGTTAAGGTGATCGCTTTCGGGTGAATGTTCATAATTCGCCTCGAGAATTTACGATATCGACTTGATAAGGTAAGCGATCAGAGCGGGAGTCATGTTATGTTGGGGGGGGGGGGGAAGGGTGCCAGTTTGGACGCTGCTGGGGTGCCTTTGCAGTGCCAAGGTCTTTGTGATGGCGGGGGTTTCGTTATTCGGGGACAGAGTGCCTGTTTGGACGTTCCTTCGGTGGTATCGGAGTGCCAGTAGTCCATACGATGTCGGGAGTTACATTATTCTCGAAATTAAATCGGGTAGGACGGTGCCTGGGTTTCTTCGGAGTGCCAGAGTCTGCGAGTTGTCGGGAGTCACGTTATTAGGGAAAGAGTGCCTGTTTGGACGTTCCTTCGGGGTGCCAGTAGTCCATACGATGTCGGGAGACACTTTATTCTCGAAAGTAAATCGACGTAAAGTAAAAGACGGTGCCTGGGTGTCTTCGGAGTGCCAGAGTCTGCGAGTTGTCGGGAGTCACGTTATTAGGGAAAGAGTGCCAATTTGGACGTTCCTTCGGTGGTATCGGAGTGCCAGTAGTCCATACGATATCGGGTCACATTATTCTCGAAAATGAATCGGGTAGGACGCTGTTGGAGTGCTTTTGGAGTGCCAGAGTCTGCGAGTTGTCGGGAGTCACGTTATTAGGGAAAGAGTGCCAATTTGGACGTTCTTTCGGCGATATCGGAGTGCCAGTAGTATATCGGGAGACACTTTATTCTCGAAAGTAAATCGGATAGGACGGTGTCTTCGGAGTACCAGAGTCTACGAATTATCGGGAGTCACGTCGTTAAGGAAAGAGTGTCAGCTAGGACGCGCCGCGGGTGCCTATAGGGAGTGCCACAGGCGAGTGCCAAGGTCCTGAGATGATGAATGCCGACTGCAGCGCGACAGGGAGGTTTTGCGGCGAGCGAGAGGAGGCTGCAGCTGCGCCTAGTCACGTGGGGTTGTCTACAGGATCTTTTTCGTCTTCTTTATTCTGTTGTTCTTTTATTCGTCGTCTTCCTTTTGATCTTTTGTTCTCCGTCTTCTTTTTTTCGTTTTTCTTCTGCGTTCCTTTCTTTTTTTTCTTCTTCGTTTTTGTTTTGTTTTTCTTCTGCATTTCTTTCTTTTTTTCTTCTTCGTTTTATTTTTGGTTTTCTTGTGCAGTCCTTTCTTTTCACTTCTTTTTCTTTCTTTCCTACTTCTTCCTTTACTTTGTCCTCTTCTCCCTTTTACATTGTGCAATTATTCATCTTCGTCGTCGTCATCATCATCAGTATCATGTTTTTTTCTTTCCTTCCTGCTTCTCCTCCATCTCCTTTTACTCTCTACTTTTTTTTCACTTTTTCTCTTTTACTCTTTACTTTTTTTTCACTTTTTCTCTTTTACTTTTTTTCTTTTTTACTTTTTCTCTTTTCCTTTTTTTCTCTTTTACTTTTTTTTTCGTTTTTTCTCTTTTACTTTTTCTTTTTCTTTTTTTTTAGGAGATGAAAGACGTGTAAACGGAAGAGTCGAGACGCGGCGCTTTTGATTCGTGAAAGAGACGAGTGTTCTTCTCTTCCGTTTCTTTAATCACACGTCATCACTTATTCACGTGCGGGTAGAAGCGGATGGAGATTCGGTATAGTTCAAATATTTACGAAAAGATATATATATATATTCTGCGGGATAGGATGGGCAAATAGGAAGAGGAAATGGGTCTAGAATGGGGATTCACTCACGAGGATATAGTGCTTGAGATAGAAAAGAAAAAGAGGCCTTTCTTTAGAATAAAAGGATTATATTAGTTATTAAAGAGTATGAATGCTAGATTAAGAGGAAATAATAAAAAAGGGGAAAGATGATTATTGTAAAAGAATAAATATTAAGAGGATGGCAGATGATTATTGGTCTTTTTCATGATTTGATATTCCATTGTTATTTTTTTCATATATCTTAATATTAATAGTGATAATAGTAACAGTGATAGTGATGATGATAGTATTGATAATAGTAACAGCAAAACAATACAACAACGACAACAACAACACTAATGATAATAACGATGACGACGATGATAATAATCATAAATAATAATAATGATTGTCATAAATGATAATAATAAGTCATAAATAACAATAATCATAGACACAAATGATAATAATATTTATAGCAATACTACTTCTAGTAATTATACCAAGGATAACGACCTTACTAAAAAAAGGAAAAGAATAATCGCCTCATATTCTCCCATTTCCAAGTGGCACAGAGACAGCCAATTGTCACCAAGACAGTCAAGAACACTTCTTCAAGAGCGACGACTGAACGCTGAGACAAAACGCAGCAGGTGTTGGCGAGAGAACGCGAAAGGGGGAAAATAGAGAAGGCATTTCACAGGGTGAGGGATTAGAGATAGAGGGAAATTAGTGTAAGAACGAGGATGTTGAATGGGAAGGGTGGGGTGGGTGGGGAGAGAGGGGGATAGGGGAGGGGGTAGGAGGAGAGGGGGAGAGGGAGGTAAGTGGAGAGAGGGAGAGGGGGTAGGAGGAGAGAGGGAGATGATGTAAGGAGAGAGAGGGGGAGAGGGAAAGAGGGAGGTCGGTGGAGAGAGAGGAGAGGGGATAGGAGGAGAGGAGAGGGAGGGGATAGGAGGAGAGGAGGGGAGAGGGAGAGGGGTAGGTGGAGAAGAGGGAGGGGGCAGGGATAAGGGAGGGAGAGGGAGAGGATAGGAGAGAGAGGGATAAGGAGGGAGAGGAGAGAGGGAGAGGATAGGAGAGAGGGAGAGGGGGTAGGAGGGAGAGAGGGAGAGGGAGAGGGGGGTCGGAGGAGATAAGGAGGAGAGAGGAAGGAAGGAAGGAGGGGAAAGAGAGGGAGGAGAGAGAAGGGAAGGGGATAGAAGGCGATAGGGAGGGAAAGGGAAGGAAGGAGGGGGAAGAGAGGTAGGAGAGGGTAAAGGGAAGAAAGGGAAGGAAGAGAGAGAAAGGGAGGGAGAGGAGCGTGAGGGGAGGTAGCGTTGAAGGAGGGGAGGGGGAGGGAGGAGAGGGAAGGAGAAAGGGAGGGAAGGAAAATGCAGGAGAGAAGAGCAGAAGTTAGATAGAGAGAATGAGAAGAAAGAAGAAGAAAGAAATAGAAAGTGAAAAAGAGAGATACAACAAAAGGAGAGAAGAGAAGACAGAGAACGAAATAACGAAAACAGAGAAAGAGAAAGAAAGAGAGAAAAAAGAGATACAACAAAAGAAGAGAAGAGAAGACAGAGAACGAGAAAGAACGAGAAAAAAAAGAAGAGAAGAGACCCCAGCCAAACCGCATACACATAACACAGCGACAACAAAAGACAGACCACCGTCAGAATTAGGTGTAGGAGGCGAGTGAGGCGAGGAGGCGAGTGAGGGGAAGGGAGAGCTCATAGACTGCAGGTTGAAGTGCGAAAGCGAGGGGAACGTAGAGGGACTTAAGACAGGAGGAAGAAGAGGAGAGG
This sequence comes from Penaeus vannamei, assembly GCF_042767895.1. Lineage (NCBI taxonomy): Eukaryota > Metazoa > Arthropoda > Malacostraca > Decapoda > Penaeidae > Penaeus > Penaeus vannamei. The sequence continues at coordinate 28,178,871 of NC_091583.1, read as the reverse complement.
GAATAAAAGTCGCATAAAGATGCACTTGAGCGGAGACATTAAAAGCGAAGGGGAGGAGAGAGAGAGAGAGAGAGAGCAAGAGAGAGTAAGAGAGAGAGTGTGTGAGAGAGTAAGAGAGAGAGAGAGAGAGAGTGTGTGTGTGAGTGAGTGAGTGAGAAAATGAGAAAGAGAAAGTAAGAATGAAATAAATAAAGAAAGAAAGAGATTTTAAGTACGTAGGGTGTAAGAAAGAGATCTGAAAAAGGGGGACAAAGCGAAAGGGGAAGAGATAAAAAGGGCGGTGTTAACTGCAGAGATACAAAGAGAGGAGACAGTTGGATGTTTAGTCGCTGTCGAACGAGCGTGTGAGAACGAAAAAAGGGGAAGGAGGGGAGAGGGGAGAGAGGAGGGGAGAGGGGAGGGGGCAGAGAGGAGGAGGGAGGGGAGAGGTCAGAGAGGAGTAGAGAGTGGAGAGGGGAGAGAGGAGGAGAGAGGGGAGAGGGTAAAGGGGAGGGAAGAGAGAGAGAGGAGGGAGGAAGGGGGAGAGGGAGACCCGAGAGGGTAGAAGGGAGGGAGAGGGCAGAGAGGAGGGAGGGGAGAGGGCAGCAGGGAGGGGAGAGAGCAGAGGAAGGGAGAGGGCAGAGGGAAAAGGGAGAGGGTAGAGAAGGGAGGGGAGAGAGGGCAGAGAGGAAAGAGAGGGGAGGGAGAGGGCAGAGGGAAGGGGAGAGGGAGAGAGAGTAGGGGGAGGAGGAGGAAAGAAGAGGGAGATGGGAGAAGCGGAGGTTGGGGAAAGGAGAGGGAGATGGGAAGCGGAGGTTGGGGAAAGAAGGAGAGGGAGATGGGAGAGGGTGGAAAGGAGAGATGAAAGAGGAGCGAGCGGAAAAGAAAGGGAGAGATATGGGAGAGGGAAAAGGTAGGAGAGAAAGAAAGAGAGAGAGAGAGAGAGAGAGAGAGAGAGAGAGAGAGAGCGAGAGTTGATGAAAAAAATGCAAAAGAGAAAGAGATGAGAGACGGGGAGCAAAGAGACACAGAGCAGACACTTCCTTCCCCCACACTCCCTCAATCCCCTCCTTCTAGCGAGTAAGGACGTCTTAAAAGTAGCAGAAGCGAAGGGAGTAGGGGAGGAGTGGGGCGGAGGATAGAGTGCGGGATAGGGGGTGTGGGGGAGGAAGAGGGGGATAGGGGGTGTGGAGAGAGGGATAGGGGGTGGGGGAGTAGGTGAGGAGGGGGGCGGAGGATAGAGTGGGGGATAGGGGGGTGGGTGGAGAGAGGGATGGGGTGGGAGTAGGGGAGAAGTGGGGCCGGGAGGATGGAGAGAGGGATAGGGGAAGGGGGGTGGAGAGAGGGATAGAGGGATGGGAGTAAGGGAGAAGTGGGGCGGAGGATGGAGAGAGAGGGATCGGGGTGGTGGAGGAGGAAGAGAGAGGGGATAGAGGGGATGGGTGGAGAGAAGAGAGGGATGGAGGGGGGGAGGGAGGAAGCTCTCCGTCATCAGATAAACATTCCGGCAAGTTAGTGGCAGTACAGATTTAACACGGCAAAAACACTAAGGCGAGATAGGGGCAGGTAAGTTACGGCGCCCGGTTATTGCTCTTACCGAGAGATAAGGGGGATGGGGAGGAGGAGGAGGGGGAGGGAGGGAAGGGAGGAGGCAGGGAAGGGAGGCAGGGAAGGGAAGGGATGGGAAGGAAGGGAAAGGTGAGGGAGAGAGAGGGAGGGAAGGGAGGAGGAGGGAGGGAGAGAGAGGGGAGGAATAGGGAAGGAGGAGAGGGAGAGGGGAGGAGGGTGAGGAGGGAGAGAGAGGAAGGATGAGGGGAGGAAAGGGTGGGAGAGGGATAGAGGGTGAGAGGGAATGGGAGAGGGGGAAGAGGAGGGTGGGAGAGAGAGAAAAGGGAATGATACAAAGAGAGTGAAGTTAGGAGGACGGAGAAAAGGAAGAAAATAAAGAAGAGAAGGAAATTGGGTTAGAAATGTATGGGTGAAGCAGGGGGAAGAGTAAAAGTAAAGACGAAGGAAGGATGGGAAAGTGGAAGAGAATAAAGGGAAGAAAAAGGGAGGCAGAAAATTAACAGGATAGACCTAGGAATATTAGAGAAAGAGGAGGAAGGAGGAAGGAAAAGGGAAGGCGAAATTAGGGAAAGTGAGAGGAGAGGAAGAAGGAAGGGAAAAATGGAAAGAAACACACACACACACACACACACACACACACACACACACACACACACACACACACACACACACACACACACACACACACACACACTCACCCCCCCATACACACACTCACCCCCATACACTCACCCCACACACTCACCCCCATACACTCACCCCCATACACACTCACCCCCATATACACACACTCACCCCCACATACACACTCACCCCCATACACACACTCTCACCCCCATACACACTCTCACCCCCCATGCACACACTCACCCCACATCCACACACTCACCCCCCATACACACACTCACCCCCATACACCTCACACTTTCCCCATACACACACTCACCCCCATACACACCTCACTCCCCCATACACACACTCACTCCCCCATACACACACTCCGCCCCATACACACTCACCCCCATACACACTCACCCCCCATACACTCACCTTGCCCCCATACACACCTCACACCCCCATACACACACACGCACCCACACACACACACGCACCCCCGCACACACACACCCCCACACACACACACGCACCCCCACACACACACGCCCCCCCACACACACACACACACCCCCCCACCCCCACACACACACACACCCACACACAC
>NC_091583.1:28163601-28168601 GCF_042767895.1 Penaeus vannamei | reverse complement strand
GTTGAATCCGATTGACATTAACTGTGCTTTGGAGCAGTTTTTTTGTTTCTATCTCTTATTTTGAAAAGAAAAGAATATTTGTCCATATTGATTGCGAGACTGCCGATGATTTTTAAAAAGTATTGATATGATATTTGTATTTTTCTTGTTTTTTGGGCAACATTTAGGTTCATTTATATCCTCTTAAAAATTGAATATATAAGCTTTAGATATAATAATAAATAAAAAATAGTAAAGCATGACCAATGAAAAATAACATTTCGAAGATGGAGATCACGTGAAAATACAATAAATTTATCCCAAGAATGTGACGTCACGCTTTAACAACAATATCACGAAATGCAACTTGCTACGCCGAGCTCAGGAAATCCCGAATTATAGTTTATATCACAAATTCCGGCGCTGGATTAGGACTGTGATTTAATTAAGATGTAATTTCATGGATTAGCGACTGTGCACAAGGTACCGAGGGATGCAAATTTATATCAAAACTCAATTAAGAAACGTCAATAACAGGGATTTTGACCGTAACAAGGGAAGTTTTGTTAGGATTTTACGTACAAAGCCTCCAACCCCATAAAAATATTGAATAGATAAATAGATAGATGAATTAAAAAATATATATTATTGTCTCTACTGTAAGATGGGGAAGTTTTTTGGTTGTAAAAAATATATATATATTGAATAGATAAATAGATAAATGAATTTTTAAAAAACTATTATTGTCTCTTTACTGTAAGATGGTTAAGTCTTTTGGTTGTAAGAAGAAACAATGAATAGATAAATTGATAAATGAATTAAAAAAAAAACTATTATTGTCTCTTTACTGTAAGATGGTTAAGTCTTTTGGTTGTAAGAAAAAAACATTGAATAGATAAATAGATAAATTGATTTAAAAAACTATTATTGTCTCTTTACTGTAAGATGGTTATTTTTTTTTTTTTTTTTTTTGGGGGGGGGAGTTGTAAGAAAAAAAAACATTGAATAGATAAATAGATAAATTGATTTAAAAAACTATTATTGTCTCTTTACTGTAGGATGGTTAAGTTTTTTGGTTGTAAAAAAAAATATTGAATAGATGAATTGATAAATGAATTTTAAAAAACTATTATTGTTATTATTATAAGTTTTTTGGTTGTAAAAAAAAAAAACATGGAATTGATAAAGAAACTAAATGAATGAAAAAAACTATTATTGTCTCTTTTAATGTAAGATGGTGAAGTTTTTTTAGTTGTAAGAAAAAAAACATTGAATAGATAAACAGATAAATGAATGAAAAAAAAACTATTATTGTCTTTTGGTTGTCAAAATATAGATAGAATAGAATGAAATGTTTTAGATAAGTTTTGTAAAAAGGCAAAATGGGGTAATATATGCGTAATGAGATCACTCGGACAGACGTGAAAATTTTGCAATTATGCACATAAAAAATTGGAAATCAGTACCTTTATCACTTACCCTATAAAGTGTGAATAAGGTCGATTATCAAAAAAGGCGACAAAAGTGTGAATAAGGTTGATTATAAAAAAAAGCGACAAAAGTGTGAATAAGGTTGATTATAAAAAAAGGCGACAAAAGTGTAAATAAGGTCGATTATCAAAAAGAAGAAAAAAAAGCGACAGTGTTGCCAGTACTAACAACGAAGATGATATTAACGGTGATGATAATGAGGAAGAGGAGGAGGAGGAGGAGATAGTATAATTGATAACAGTGATGTTGAATGGAATACAACTTTCACTATTTAAGAAGCGAATAAGTGTTGCAATTACAAATACGAACAACTACAGCAATAGTAATGATAATGACGATTATAATGATGATAATAATAATGATGGTTAAAAAAACAATAGTAAAAATAGTGATGATAATAATGATGATGATAATAATAGTAATAGTAATAATAATAATAGTAATAATAATGATAATAATAATAATAATAATAATAGAAGTAATGAAAATAAAAATGATAATAATAATGACGATAATAATGATAAATGATAACAATAATAATAAACCATTAAGGTAAAAAGAGCACGTTTTACCACCCACTCTTAGCTTAAGCACCGTACCTCGGTTTGAAGTAAGTGTGAATAAGTGTTATGACAAGAGCCGTCAGAAGGGAGAGAAAGGGAGAAGGGGAAAAGGATTCTCTCGGCCTTCCCTCAGTGTGACGTTCCCGGTGCCAGGGTGCGTTAAAACGACGATGACGACGTTAATTGTGCCTTTTAAATTAGTGCTGTCTCACCCTGGGTCGGCGGAGAATGCGTTGGCGGCGAGGGAACGGCACAGGGGATTTTAGGCCTTACGGCGGGGGAGGAATAGGGGTGAGGGTCGCTTGGCTTCTCGGGTGGTGCGGTGGCGGGGAGGGGGTGGGGGTGTGGGGGGGTATGATAATGAAGGGGTATTGTATAGTCCCCAAAAAAGGGGGGGGGGAGGGGGGTTTCTCTTCACGCATTTTTGTTGTTGTTGTTGTTATAAATATTGTTTGGGTCGTCAGTCCGGGGTTGTGAGTATGGGGGCGTGTTGGGGGGGGGGGGGGGGCTGGTTGGTAGCCACGGGTTGGTATTTTTATTCAGGCGTGATTAGGGTTGGTATTGTTGGTATGGTTGTTGCTGTTATCTTATTTGCTTATTGTAATTGTTATTACTGCTCTGATTATTGTATTATTATTACTATTTCTATTATTATTATTATTACTAATTATTAAAATTGTCGATATTTTGTTATTACTGTTATTGTAAATTTATTAATTTCTTATCTGTTTCATTATCATCGCCATTATCGGTATTATTATTAGTGATTTAGCAGTAGTACTAGTAGTAGTTATTATTATTATTATTATTATTGTTATAATTATCTTTTAGTTAATATCATCATTATTATTCCTATTATCATTATTGTTATTATTATGTTATCATTATCATCACCATCATTGGTGCTGTTATTTTTTATCATTATCATTATTGTTATTGCTGCATTTATTTTTGTTGTTGCTGCTATTATTGTAATTAGTTTTGTTATTTTTTGATTAGTTGTTGTTATTGTTATTGTTGTTATTATTTTGTTGCTATTATCATTATTATTATCATTATTATTACTGTTGTCATTATAGTTGCTGTTATTATTATTATTAGTAGTAGTAGTAGTAATAGTATGATATTTGATATGATTATCATTATCATCATTATTATTAGTAGTATGATATTTATTATTATCATTATTATTATTATTATTATTATTATTATTATTATTATTATTATTATTATTATTATTATTATTACTATTACTATCATTATTAATGTTATCATCAGCATTCTATTACAAATGTTACTACTACCGCAATTATTTCATTCTGTTTTTATCATAGTCGTCCTATACTGTTATTAATAGCCACATTTTTATATTCACCGCTTTGACATCGACACCCATCACCAAGTTATTTATTTCTAAGCCCGACTTGAGGTATTTTAATGGCACTAAGTCAAGACAGCGACACATCTCGAGGCTCGAGAGATTGACACGTGTCATCTAATTAATACCAGTTTCTTGATACCGCTGACAGTACCGCTGCGTGGGTGGGGTACCTCCCCTGCCACGCCTTGGAGGAATCTGAGCTTCTTCTGGTGAGTGAGGTGGAGGGAGTGAATGAATGAGTGAATGAATGAATGAGAGAGAGAGAAGGACAGACACACACTTACATACACATACATACACACATACATGCATGCATGCATACATGCATACATGCATACATGCATACATACATACATACATACATACATACATACATACATACATACATACATACATACATACATACATACACACACACACACACACACACACACACACACACACACACACACACACACACACACACACACACACACACACACACACACACACACACACACACACACACACACACACGAGAAGGAGAGAAAGAGAGAGAGATAGAGAAAGAGGTAGAGAGAGAGAGAGGTAGAGAGAGAGGTAGGGGATGGTCGGGCGATAGAAATAGATATATTTAGGGAGGGTAGTGTGGGAGAGGGATTGGAGGAGTAGGGAGGGTGAGGGAGGGGGGTCGCGTGTCTGTTGGTGTGTTGGGGATGGAGGAGGGGGTGTGAGGGAGGTAGATAGAGTATGAGATAGGTAAGTGGGGAGTATGAGGAGGCAGGTGGATAAGGAGTGTGAGGAAGCAGGTAGACAGGTAGGCTAGTGTAAGGAGGCAGATAGATAGGGAATGTGAGAGAGAGAGAGAGAGAGAGAGAGAGAGAGAGAAAGGACAGACAGACAGAGAGACAGAGAGAGAGAGAGAGAGAGAGAGAGAGAGAGAGAGAGAGAGAGAGGACAGACAGACAGACAGACAGACAGACAGAGAGAAAGAGAGAAAGACAGAGAAAGTGGAGAAACAGAGACACAGACAAATAGAGAGAGGCAGAGTGAGACAGAGAGACAGAGACAGAAACAGAGACAGAGAGAGAAAAAAGTAGTGGGACACAGACACAGCCAGAGAGACGAGGCAGACCCAGAGGACAGAACCGGGGCAGCCCCGCCGGCGAGTCGCGCTGACCGGCCAAGAGCGCCCCGAATTCCGACATCATCCTCGAACTGATCCCTCTCCCCCTCCTGTCTCCCTACCCCTGCGTCTCCCTTCCCCCTCCCCCCTCCCTCCTCCTGTCTTCCTACCCCTGCCTCTCCCCCTCCCCCTCCCCCTCCCTCTATCTCTAACCCCTACCCCTGCCGCCTCCCTCCCTCCTCCCCCTCCTCCTGTCTCCCTACCCCATGCGCCTCCCCTTCCTCTTACCCCTCCCTCTCTCCTATCTTCCTACCTTTGTGTCTCCCTTCCTCTTCCCCCTCCTTCCTCCTGTCTTCCTACCCCTGCGTCTCCCTTCCCCTCCCCCTCCCCCTCCCTCCTCCTGTCTTCCTACCCCTGCGTCTCCCTTCCCCCTCCCCCCTCCTACACCCCTCCTAAACTCTTCCCTACCCCTGCGTCTCCC
>NC_091583.1:28148543-28158543 GCF_042767895.1 Penaeus vannamei | reverse complement strand
GTGGTTGTGCTGTCGTTGTTGCTGTTGCTTGGTTGGGTTATTGGTTGAGTTTTTTATTTTTATGTCATTTTATTTTGTGGGTTGTGTTTTGTTTAAAAGTTGTTTACTCTTTAGAACGTCAGGTGCTGTTGTGCTGTTGTGTGGTGTCTTGTGTCGTATTATTGTTTAGTGAAATTAGTCTTACACAAACATAAAGGATATAGCAAAAATCGAGATGTAATAGATTTATGCAATATATATGACTTAGTAATCTTGTCGAATATTAATTAGACTGTTAGACAATCAGCACCCATTAAAGATTTTAGTTTATCTCCCTTTTCAACAACCTCGATTTTTTTAAACCACAAAATTAAATGAAAATAAAGAAAAATAATGATAAAAAGGGCCCGGCGACGTCACAACACTTCGGGGGGAAAAGTCCGGGCAAGTTTCGAGGTCAAGTTTCGAGGTCAAGTCGTCGCGTCGTCAAGTCTTCATCACACACGCCCCGCCGTCTCGTCTGCGGGTATTTTTACTTTCCTTTTGTGCCTCGAAAACGAGTGAAATACGGGACGGATCTCTGCTGTTTGCGGGAGAGATGGCAGGGCAAGAATGTGTATGAGGGATAGGAGGAGGAGGAGGAGGAGGGAGATAAAGATAAGGGAGGGATTCACATGCGCGACAATTAGGGTGTTGAGAATGAAAATAATAAGGAAGGTATTTAGACGTTTCGAAGCTTCACAAACGTTTCGAAGTTTTACAAACGTTTCGAACCTTCACAAACGTTTCGAAGCTTCACAAACGTTTCGAAGCTTCACAAACGTTTCGAAGATTTACAAACTTTTCGAAGCTTCACAAACGGTTCGAAGCTTCACAAACGTTTCGAAGCTTCACAAACGTTTCGAAGCTTCTGAAGTGTCAAGCATCATATCGGGCGTGGTTCTCTAGAGAAAAACGTTTTTACCCTGACTACGACACCCAAACAGTGTATATTTATTCCGTGGAAGAATTTGACAATTTAATAAGGATGAAAATGAATCATAATGAAGGATATAGAGTTATCGCCATGTTAATTTGATTTTTTTTTTTTTTTTTTATTAACAAAAAAAATGGCCATGTTAATTCGATATATTTTTTTTTTTTATATAAACATAAAAAATGGCCATGTTGATTCGATTTTTTTTTTTTTTTTGATAAACAAAAAATGGCCATGTTAATTCGATATAGTTTTTTTTTTTTTTTTTTTTGATAAACGCATAAAAAAATGGCATGTTAATTCGATTTTTTTTTTTTTTTTTTTTTTTTTTTTTGAGAAACGCATAAAAAATGGCCATGTTAATTCGATATATATATATATATATATATATATATATATATATATATATATATATATATATATATATATAAACGCATAAAAAAATGACCACGTTAATTCGATTTTTTTCTTTTTTCTTTTTTTTATAAACATAAAAAATGGCCATATTAATTCGATTTTCTTTCTTTTTTGATAAACGCATAAAAAAAATGTTGATTCGATTTATTTTATTTATTTATTTTATTTATTTTTTTTTTTTTTTTGATAAACATAAAATGGACATGTTAATTCGACTTTTTTTTTTTTTTTTTTGATAAACATAAAATGGACATGTTAATTCGACTTTTTTTTTTTTTTTTTTGATAAACATAAAATGGACATGTTAATTCGACTTTTTTTTTTTTTTTTTTGATAAACATAAAATGGACATGTTAATTCGACTTTTTTTTTTTTTTTTTTTTTTTTGATAAACATAAAATGGACATGTTAATTCGACTTTTTTTTTTTTTTTTTTTTTTGATAAACATAAAATGGACATGTTAATTCGACTTTTTTTTTTTTTTTTTTTGATAAACATAAAATGGACATGTTAATTCGACTTTTTTTTTTTTTTTTTTTGATAAACATAAAATGGACATGTTAATTCGACTTTTTTTTTTTTTTTTTTTTTTTGATAAACATAAAATGGACATGTTAATTCGACTTTTTTTTTTTTTTTTTTTTTTTGATAAACATAAAATGGACATGTTAATTCGACTTTTTTTTTTTTTTTTTTTTTGATAAACATAAAATGGACATGTTAATTCGACTTTTTTTTTTTTTTTTTGATAAACATAAAATGGACATGTTAATTCGACTTTTTTTTTTTTTTTTTTTGATAAACATAAAATGGACATGTTAATTCGATTTTTTTTTTTTTTGATAAACATAAAATGGACATGTTAATTCGATTTTTTTTTTTTTTGATAAACATAAAATGGACATGTTAATTCGATTTTTTTTTTTTTTTTGATAAACATAAAATGGACATGTTAATTCGACTTTTTTTTTTTTTTTTTTTTTTTTGATAAACATAAAATGGACATGTTAATTCGACTTTTTTTTTTTTTTTTTTTTTTGATAAAAATAAAATGGACATTTTAATTCGACTTTTTCTTTTTTTTTTTTTTTTGATATGCATCAAAGGGGCATGTTTTTGCGACTTTTTTTTTTTTTTTTTTTTTTTGATTAAAATAAAAAGGAAATATAAATTCGACTTTTTTTTTTTTTTTTTTTTGATAAACATAAAATGGACATGTTATTTTTATTTTTTTTTTTTTTTTTTTTTTTGATAAACATAAAATGGACATGTTAATTCGATTTTTTTTTTTTTTGATAAACATAAAATGGACATGTTAATTCGATTTTTTTTTTTTTTTTTTTTTTTGATAAACATAAAATGGACATGTTAATTCGATTTTTTTTTTTTTGATAAACATAAAATGGACATGTTAATTCGATTTTTTTTTTTTTTTGATAAACATAAAATGGACATGTTAATTCGACTTTTTTTTTTTTTTTTTTTTTGATAAACATAAAATGGACATGTTAATTCGATTTTTTTTTTTTTTTTTGATAAACATAAAATGGACATGTTAATTCGATTTTTTTTTTTTTTTTTTGATAAACATAAAATGGACATGTTAATTCGACTTTTTTTTTTTTTTTTTTTTTTGATAAACATAAAATGGACATGTTAATTCGAATTTTTTTTTTTTTTTTTTTTTTTTTTAAACATAAAATGGACATGTTAATTCGACTTTTTTTTTTTTTTTTTTTTTGATAAACATAAAATGGACATGTTAATTCGACTTTTTTTTTTTTTTTTTTGATAAACATAAAATGGACATGTTAATTCGACTTTTTTTTTTTTTTTTTTTTGATAAACATAAAATGGACATGTTAATTCGATTTTTTTTTTTTTTTTTTTTTTTTGATAAACATAAAATGGACATGTTAATTCGATTTTTTTTTTTTTTTTTTTTGATAAACATAAAATGGACATGTTAATTCGATTTTTTTTTTTTTTTTTTTTTTGATAAACATAAAATGGACATGTTAATTCGATTTTTTTTTTTTTTTTTGATAAACATAAAATGGACATGTTAATTCGATTTTTTTTTTTTTTTTGATAAACATAAAATGGACATGTTAATTCGACTTTTTTTTTTTTTTTTTTTTTGATAAACATAAAATGGACATGTTAATTCGACTTTTTTTTTTTTTTTTTTTTTGATAAACATAAAATGGACATGTTAATTCGACTTTTTTTTTTTTTTTTTTTTGATAAACATAAAATGGACATGTTAATTCGACTTTTTTTTTTTTTTTTTTTGATAAACATAAAATGGACATGTTAATTCGACTTTTTTTTTTTTTTTTGATAAACATAAAATGGACATGTTAATTCGATTTTTTTTTTTTTTTTTTTGATAAACATAAAATGGACATGTTAATTCGATTTTTTTTTTTTTTTGATAAACATAAAATGGACATGTTAATTCGATTTTTTTTTTTTTTTTTGATAAACATAAAATGGACATGTTAATTCGATTTTTTTTTTTTTTTGATAAACAAAATGGACATGTTAATTCGATTTTTTTTTTTTTTTTTTTTTTTGATAAACATAAAATGGACATGTTAATTCGATTTTTTTTTTTTTTTTTGATAAACATAAAATGGACATGTTAATTCGATTTTTTTTTTTTTTTTTTTTTTTGATAAACATAAAATGGACATGTTAATTCGACTTTTTTTTTTTTTTTTTTTTTTGATAAACATAAAATGGACATGTTAATTCGATTTTTTTTTTTTTCTTTGATAAACATAAAATGGACATGTTAATTCGATTTTTTTTTTTTTTTTTTTTTTTTTTTGATAAACGCATAAAAAAATGGCCATGTTAATTCGATTTTTTTTTTTTGATAAACATAAAGAATGTTGATTCGATGTCCGGTGGTCTCGCGCGCAGGAAGGTGTTGTTTGCGAGCGAGTTTTGCGGCGTGTTTGGGGCGTCGAGGTTCAAGGTTTTGTGCGGAGGTTGACCTGTACTCGCTCGTTTTTCTCCTTCGTTTTCTTTTCGTTTTTGTTTTTTCGTTTTCTTTTTGTTTCGTTTTCGTTTTCGTTTTCTTTTTGTTTTCTTTTTGTTTTTTTCTTTTTCGTTTTCTTTTTCGTTTTCGATTTGTTTTTGTGTTTTCTTTTTCTTTTTCGATTTCGTTTTCTTTTTCTTTTTTAAGGGTTGGGAGATTTGTTTAAGATCGTGGTCTAATGTTGGTTGATTTTTTTTTTTTTTTTTTTTTTTTTTTTTTTTTTTGTTAGAGTGTTGGGGTTTTGATTATTTTTTATCAATTGATGTCACTGTGATGGATGGTCTGTGGATTTGAGAACTTGGCAATTTAATAAAGGATGAAAATGAATCATAAAGAAGGATATAGAGTTATCGCCATGTTAATTTGATTTTTTTTTTTTTTTTTTTTTGATTAACAAAAAAAATGGCCATGTTAATTCGATTTTTTTTTCTTTTTTTTTTGATAAACAAAAAATGGCCATGTTGATTCGATATTTTTTTCTTTTCTTTTTTTGATAAACGCATAAAAAATGGCCATGTTAATTCGATATTTTTTCTTTTCTTTTTTTTTTTTGATAAACAAAAAAAATGGCCATGTTAATTCGATTTTTTTTTTATAAACATAAAAAATGGCCATGTTAATTCGATATTATTTTCTTCTTTTTTTTGTGTGTGTGTGTTTGTGTGATAAACGCATAAAAAATGTTGATTCGATGTCCGGTGGTATCGGATCGCTAAACGCACGCAGGAAGGTGTTGTTTGCGAGCGAGTTTTACGGCGTGTTTGGGGCGTCGAGGTTCAAGGTTATGTGCAGAGGTTAACCTGTACTCTCTCGTTTTTCTCCTTCGTTTTCTTTTTGTTTTTTCTTTCTTTTTCGGTTTCGTTTGTCTTCTTCGTTTTCATTTTGTTTTTTTCTTTTCGTTTTCGTTTTTCTTCTTCGTTTTCTTTTTTTTGTTTTTGTTTTTCGTTTTCGTTTTCTTTTTGTTTTTTCTTTTTCTTTTTCGTTTTCTTTTTTCTTCTTCTTTTTCGTTTTCTTTTTCTTTTTCTTTTTCTTTTTTAAGGGTTGGGAGATTTGTTTAAGATCGTGGTCTAATGTTGGTGTGTTGGGGTTTTGAATATTTTTTTATTAATTGATGTCACTGATGTAGTGAATGTTCTGTATATTTGCGATTTTTACACGCACATACACACACAAGCGTACACGTATGCACGCGCGCACAGACACACACACACACACACACACACACACACACACACACACACACACACACACACACACACACACACACACACACACACACACACACACACACACACAATCACACACACAATCACACACACAATCACACACACACAATCACACACACACAATCACAATCACACACACACACACACTCACACACCGTTGAACCCAGCCCTTTGCAAGCCATCAACACCAAGTTATGGCTTTATATAAAACCGCAAACAATCAGTATCTATTAATATCTCATTAGCATATAATCGCGCGATAGGTGTTGGCGAGTCCGGTTATCTGGCGGAATATTTTGAGTCCGGTTATCTGGCGGAATATTTTGAGTCCGGTTATCTGGCGGAATATTTTGAGTCCGGTTATCTGGCGGAATATTTTGAGTCCGGTTATCTGGTGGAATATTTTGAGTCCGGTTATCTGGCGGAATATTTTGAGTCCGGTTATCTGGCGGAATATTTTGAGTCCGGTTATCTGGCGGAATATTTTGAGTCCGGTTATCTGGCGGAATATTTTGAGTCCGGTTATCTGGCGGAATATTTTGAGTCCGGTTATCTGGCGGAATATTTTGAGTCCGGTTATCTGGCGGAATATTTTGAGTCCGGTTATCTGGTGGAATATTTTGAGTCCGGTTATCTGGCGGAATATTTTGAGTCCGGTTATCTGGCGGAATATTTTGAGTCCGGTTATCTGGCGGAATATTTTGAGTCCGGTTATCTGGCGGAATATTTTGAGTCCAGTTATCTGGCGGAATATTTTGTGTCCGGTTATCTGGCGGAATATTTTGAGTCCGGTTATCTGGCGGAATATTTTGAGTCCGGTTATCTGGCGGAATATTTTGAGTCCGGTTATCTGGCGGAATATTTTGAGTCCGGTTATCTGGCGGAATATTTTGAGTCCGGTTATCTGGCGGAATATTTTGAGTCCGGTTATCTGGCGGAATATTTTGAGTCCGGTTATCTGGCGGAATATTTTGGGTCCGGTTATCTGGCGGAATATTTTGAGTCCGGTTATCTGGCGGAATATTTTGGGTCCGGTTATCTGGCGGAATATTTTGAGTCCGGTTATCTGGCGGAATATTTTGTGTCCGGTTATCTGGCGGAATATTTTGAGTCCGGTTATCTGGCGGAATATTTTGGGTCCGGTTATCTGGCGGAATATTTTGAGTCCGGTTATCTGGCGGAATATTTTGGGTCCGGTTATCTGGCGGAATATTTTGAGTCCGGTTATCTGGCGGAATATTTTGTGTCCGGTTATCTGGCGGAATATTTTGAGTCCGGTTATCTGGCGGAATATTTTGTGTCCGGTTATCTGGCGGAATATTTTGAGTCCGGTTATCTGGCGGAATATTTTGAGTCCGGTTATCTGGCGGAATATTTTGAGTCCGGTTATCTGGCGGAATATTTTGAGTCCGGTTATCTGGCGGAATATTTTGAGTCCGGTTATCTGGCGGAATATTTTGGGTCCGGTTATCTGGCGGAATATTTTGAGTCCGGTTATCTGGCGGAATATTTTGAGTCCGGTTATCTGGCGGAATATTTTGAGTCCGGTTATCTGGCGGAATATTTTGAGTCCGGTTATCTGGTGGAATATTTTGAGTCCGGTTATCTGGCGGAATATTTTGAGTCCGGTTATCTGGCGGAATATTTTGAGTCCGGTTATCTGGCGGAATATTTTGAGTCCGGTTATCTGGCGGAATATTTTGAGTCCGGTTATCTGGCGGAATATTTTGAGTCCGGTTATCTGGCGGAATATTTTGAGTCCGGTTATCTGGCGGAATATTTTGAGTCCGGTTATCTGGCGGAATATTTTGAGTCCGGTTATCTGGCGGAATATTTTGGGTCCGGTTATCTGGCGGAATATTTTGAGTCCGGTTATCTGGCGGAATATTTTGAGTCCGGTTATCTGGCGGAATATTTTGAGTCCGGTTATCTGGCGGAATATTTTGGGTCCGGTTATCTGGCGGAATATTTTGAGTCCGGTTATCTGGCGGAATATTTTGAGTCCGGTTATCTGGCGGAATATTTTGGGTCCGGTTATCTGGCGGAATATTTTGAGTCCGGTTATCTGGCGGAATATTTTGAGTCCGGTTATCTGGCGGAATATTTTGAGTCCGGTTATCTGGCGGAATATTTTGAGTCCGGTTATCTGGCGGAATATTTTATCTCCCGAGAGTGAGGGTTGCTTGGCGTGTAATAATTCCGAAATGAAAAAGAAAAAGAGGACATTTTGGAGGATAAAAGAAGGAAAGGAATGATGAGTAGGATAAAAGAAAGAAAAAAAGAGAGGAAAAAAATAGAAATGAAAATGAAAGGAAAAAGGAAAAGAGGACATTTTGTAGGAAAAGAATGATGGGTAGGATAAAAGAAATAAAAAAGGAAATGAAAAAAAATAGAAATGGAAAGGAAAAAGGGAAAGAGGACATTTTGTAGGAAAAGAATGATGAGTAGGATAAAAGAAAGAAAAAAAAAGAAGGGAAAAAATTTAAATGGAAATGAAAAAGGAGAAGAGGACATTTTGTAGGAAAAGAGGGATAGATAAGATAAAAGAAGAGGTGAGAAGATAATGATTAAACGTAGGATCGTGTAATAGTTTAAAAATGAAAAGAAAAAGAAGACATTTTGTAGGAAAAGAATGATGAGTAGGATAAAAAGAAATAAAAAAGATAATAATTAGAATGAGAATCGTGTAATAATTTAATGAAATGAAAAAAAGACATTCTGTAGGAAGAGAGTGATGAGTAAGATAAAAGAAGAGACGAGAAAAAATAAATAATTAAAGGGAGGATTAGATTATGTAATGAAAAAAAGGGGGAAAAAACTTTAGCCACTTCTCATCTAAAAGGATTTTTTTTTTTCGTTGCGTTCAACACCTGTTTGTGGGTCCTCCTGTACCCCCTCCCCTCCCCTCTCCCCTCTGCCTTCCACCCCTTCCCTCTCCCCTCTGCCTCTCACCCCCTTCCCCCTTCCCCTCTGCCTTCCTCTCCCCGTCCCTCTTCTCCTCTGCCTACCCCCTTCCCTGTTCCCCTCTGCCTCTCCCCCCTTCCCTCTCCCCTCTGCCTCCCACCCCCTTCCCCTCTGCCTCCCCCCTTCCCTGTTCCCCTCTGCCTCTCCCCCCTCCCCCCTTCCCTGTTCTCCTCTGCCTCTGCCTCCCACCCCCTTCCCCTCTGCCTCCCTCTCCCCGTCCCTCTTCCCCTCTGCCTCCCTCTCCAATTCCCTCTTCCCTTCTTCCTCCCACCCCCCTTCCCTCTTCCCCTCTCCGCTTCCCCTCAGCCCCCCCCCCCCCTCCTTTAGTGCCCCAAGGGTCGTCGATGAGTTGAGGATGGGTCGTATTTGTGGCCCTCCCCTCCCCTCCCTTTCCCCTCTCCCCTCTCCCCCCTCTTTCTATTCCTCCCCCGTGATCCAGGTCTGTTGAAGAACCCATAAAAAAGGGGTGAGGAAGATCCATCCGACGAGGGTGGGTGAAGGGGGGAGAGGGAGGGAGAGAGTGGGAGAGGCGGGAAGAAGAAATAAAGAGGGATAAAGAGAGAGGTAGGGAAGAAGAAGAAGAAGAAATAAAGAGGGATAAAGAGAGAGGTAGGGAAGAAGAATAAGAAGAAATAAAGAGGGATAAAGAGAGAGGTAGGGAAGAAGAAGAAGAAGAAATAAAGAGGGATAAAGAGAGAGGTAGGGAAGAAGAAGGAGGAGAAGAAGGAGGAGAAGAAGAAGGAGGAGAAGAAGAAGGAGGAGAAGGAGAAGGAGAAGGAGAAGGAGGAGAAGAAGGAGGAGAAGAAGAAGGAGAAGAAGAAGGAGAAGAAGAAGAAGAAGAAGGAGAAGGAGAAGGAGTAGGACTAGGAGTAGGAGTAGGAGTAGTGAGTGAGTGAGAGGCAGGTAAATAAGACAGACAGACAGACAGACAGACAGACAGACATTCAGACAGACACATACAGAAACAACCCAGAGTTAGAAGTGGGGGATCTATACCTCGCTCCCTCCCCTCCCCTCCCCTCCCAAAAAGGGAAGGAAGAAAGGAGTGCAAATATGAAGAAAAAGAAGAAGAAGAAAAAGATGAACCAGGAGGGTTAGAAGGAGAATGCGAAACCCCGTCACCGCCCTAGCATTAGATTTAAAAGCCTATGACTCGCATGCATAGAGTGCCATAGAAAGAAGGAGCTAGAGAATAGAAGATAATAATTCCCTTTCGGAAGTGCACTCGTCGGTCAATCCCAAGGCAGAGGAATCACATGCACGGGCTTGTCGGAGGGAGTGGGAGCGAAGGAGTGCGGAGTAATCCCCAATCCCCTTTTAACTTCGGGAGTGAAATAGGCTCGTAGTCCCCCTAACCCTCTCCCCTGCCCCTTGGTGTCCCCCTCCTC
>NC_091583.1:28134484-28138043 GCF_042767895.1 Penaeus vannamei | reverse complement strand
CTTCTTTTAGAGAACGAAAAAATGTATTGCACACCTCTTGCTTCTATATAGATAGGCCTATTCTTAATATCACTTCTTTTAGAGAACGAAAAAATGTATTGCACACGTCTTGCTTCTATATAGATAGGCCTATTCTTAATATTACTTTTATTTAAGAATATTCCTAGATTATCTCGATAAGGAAGTGGTGATGGTGTCCTAAATTTGATCATTTACAGGCAGCAAAAACACTTACATTCAGACAAGATCTTGACAAGTATCAGTGTAGACGTTTTGGCTTGAAAGTGATTCCAGTTAAGGAGAGTCGTCAGTGGATCGGCGAATTGGTGGTTTATCCGAGTTTGATTTTTATTTGTTTGTTGTCGGGTGGCAAAGTCGGGTTGTAAGTCGGGTTGTAAGTCGGGTTGCAAAGTTGGGTTGTAAGTCGGGCAGCAAAGTCGAGCAGCAAAGTCGGGTCGGAATGTCGGGTCACAAAGTCGGGTTCTAAGTCAGGTCGCAAAGTCGAGCAGCAAAGTCGGGTCGCAAAGTCGGGTTGTAAGTCGGGTCACAAAGTCGAGTCGAAAGGTCGAGCCGCAGAGTCGGACAGCAAAATCAGGCAAGGACTCGTATCTAAAAGTCGGGTCACCTGGTAAGTCGGGTCACAAATCGGGTCGGGCTGAGTCGGGAAAACAGTAGATATAAATCGGAATTGTCAAGCGCAAGCAGACATCAGTGTTCGCCTCGGCCATTCGGAGGGAAATTAAAAGTTGTGAGGCTCGTTACTTGTCTCACGCGCACCCACACGCGCGCCTGCTCGGCTCCCCTCGCCAGCCTCTCTCTCTTTCTTCTGCTTCTCTTTTTGTTCCTTCTTCTTCTTCTTTTTCTTTTTCTTGTTTTTACCTACTTCCGTGTTTTTTTTCTTTGTCTTTTTCCTTTTTTTTTTCATCCACTATTTCTCTTATCTTTTCCTACTTGCTCTCTTTATCTTTTCCTCTCATTTCACCCTCTTCGTGTTCTACTTCTCTTTTCCCTCCCTTTCTTTCTCACTCTTCTGCTTCTCATTCCATTCCTTTTTTCCCTTTCCCCATTCCGTCTCCCTATCATCCCTACCTCCCTCCTTCCCTCATTCCCTTCCCTTCCTTTTCCCACCTCTCTTCTTCTCTTTCTCCTGCTTCCCCTCCTCCCCTTCTCTTCCTATCTTTCCCTCTCTCCTTTTCTCTCCTGCTTCTCCCCCTCCTCCTTTCTCCATGCGTCTCCTCTTGTCATCTAAGCATTCTCCCACCACTCTTTCTCCTTCTGTTTCTGGCTCACTTCTCCTCCCTTTGTGTGTGTCTTTATTATTGCTGCTGCTCTGTTTTCATTTCTCTTCACCTCGCTTAAGGCGTGTCCTTTCTTCCCTTTCTTTCCCACCTTTTATCTCCTGGCCTTTCTTTGTCTTTTGTTTCTCTCTCTTTTTGTAGTGTGTCTGTTTTTCTTATATATATATATAGTTATCTTACCAGCCTTATATTTCTCCATGTTATATGTATCTTTAGTATCTTGTCTTTTTTCCCCCTCAGTCCTACCTAGCTTTGGTAAGCATATCTGTCGAAGTAATTTAAGGTCTTGGTGTCAATAATGAACCCGGGAGGTCGATTAAAAGACAATCTGTCTCGTTTTACTTTGTTTAAAGTGTTTGACCGTGTGTGTGTGGGGGGGGGGGGGTAGGGGGTTGTGTGTGTGTGTGGTGTGTGTGTTTGTGTGTGTGCTGTGTGTGTTTGGGTGTGTGTGTGTTTGGGTGTGTGTGTGTGTGTGTGTGTGTGTGTGTTTGTGTGTGGGGGTCTATGTATGTATATGTATGTGTGTGTGTGTGCTGTGTGAGTAAGTGAGTGCATGTGTGTGTGTGTGTGTGTGTGTGAGTGAGTCCGTCTGTGTGTGTGTGTTTGTCTGTGTCTGTGTCTGGAGAAAATGAGAAATAATAAGAGAAAGAGTAATGAAAAAGAAGGTAGAAAGAATAAAAAAGAATAAAAAAAAAAAAAATACCAAAGACAAAATCAGAAGCAACAGAACACACAAAAAAGAAGAAACTCAAAAGAGAAGCAGCAGAAGAAGAATCATAACAACGGCGGATCGAGCGAACACTCTCTCTCTCTCAAGCGGCCGGCCAATTAACTTAATTTTATGGACGGTAAATTTCCCGCGACACGAAAACCTCCCAAGCTGATAAAATGCAAGCGGGGACATCGCGACGCCGGGGGCACTGGGGAGGGGGGTGGGGGTGGTGGGGGAAGGGGGGAGGGGGTGACGGTTGGGGCACATGGGGGGAAAGGGGGAAGGGGTATAGGGGGGGGTTGGGGAATGGGGAGGGGTGACGGTCGGGGCACAGAAGAGGCAGGGGAGGGTGGATAAAATGCAAGCGGGGGACATCGCGACGCCGGGGCACAGGGGAGGGGGTGGGGGGGAAGGGGGGGGATGGGGGGTGACGGTTGGGGCACATGGGGGGAAAAGGGGGGTAAGGGGGAAGGGGGAAGGGAGGAGGAGGGGGTATTGGGGGGTTGGGGAATGGGTAGGTGGTGGCCGGGGCACAGGAGGGGGCGGGGGAAGGGGGAGGGGGTGACGGCACAGGGCACACAGAGGGGGAAAAGGGGGAAGAGGGAGGAAGGGGAGGAGGGAGTATAGGAGGGGGGGTTGGGGAATGGGGAGTGGTGACGGCTGGGGCAAAGAGGAGGCAGGGGAGGGGTGGAGGGGTGTAGGGAGATGGGGGTGTGGGGTGACGGGCGGGGTGCACATGGGGAGGCTGCTGGGGGAAGGGGGAGGGGCATGACGGCCTGGACACAGGGAGGGAGGGAGGGGGTATAGGGAGATGGGGGGAAGGGGGAGGGGGGTGACGGAGGTTCGGGCTCGGCCATTTTTATCGGAGGAATGGGTAGGGGGGAAGGAGAGTGGGGGAAGTAGGAGAGAGGTTAAAGGAGGGAGGGTGGAGGGAGGGGGAAGAAGAGGATGGGGTGGGGTAAGAGGAGGATGGGGGGTGGGGGGAGAAGAGGAAGAGGGAGGAGGGATGAGAGATCGGAGTTAAGGGGAGATAGAAGGGAGAGGAGGATGAGGGGTAAGGTAAGGGAGTGAAGGGGAGGGATTAGAAGGAGAGGGAGGAGACTGAAAGGTAGGGGGGAGAGAGATGAGAGGGAAAGGGTACAGTGGAAAGAAGGAAGGAGGAACGAGCAGAGAAGGAAGAGTAAAATGAAGAAACAGAAAAGAGATGAAAAAGGAGTGAGAGGAGAGGTTGTGAAAGTATGAAGGGAAAGGGAAAGACGAAAGGGAATAGGAAGGAGAAGAAATATTAGAGGTATAAGGGGCAAGGGAAAGAGAAGAAAATGAAGAAAGTATGAGGGAGGGAAAAGGAAGAGAAGGGAGAGTACCAGCTTAGTAGAAAAGAAGAGGAGAATGGCTTCTGTTGGAGAAGACGAAGACGAGGAGAGAGAGGGATAAAGGGGGAAGGGAGAAGCAACGAAAGTAGAGAGGATAGTGAGAATGATAGAAAGGATAGTGATGGATAATAGAAAGGATAGTGATGAATAATAGAAAGGATAGTGATGAATAATAG
>NC_091583.1:28124484-28129484 GCF_042767895.1 Penaeus vannamei | reverse complement strand
AACGGTTGTCGTAACTTTTTTTTTTAATTTGGTGCGAATATTTGTATTTATTTGATTTTGGAGTGGAAGTTAACGGTTTTCATAACTTTTTTTTTTTTAATTGGTGCGATTATTTGTATTTATTTGATTTTGGAGTGGAGTATT
Organism: Penaeus vannamei; assembly: GCF_042767895.1. Taxonomy (NCBI): domain Eukaryota; kingdom Metazoa; phylum Arthropoda; class Malacostraca; order Decapoda; family Penaeidae; genus Penaeus; species Penaeus vannamei. Next base: position 28,129,340 of record NC_091583.1, on the reverse strand, counting down.
TTCTTTTATTTGGTGCGATTGTTGGTGTTTATTTGGTATTTGGGTCGATTGAAGTGGATTAATTAACATATCTTAATGTTTAGTGGGGAAAAAAATATTTGCTTTGTAGGAGTAGATGGTTTTCGTGTCTTAAAAGATGGTGTGATAGTTATTTAGATTTTGATATGATTGTTTCGTATATTTAACTAGAGAGAGAGAGAGAGAGAGAGAGGGAGGGAGAGAGAGAGTGTCTTTAAAAATAATGGTGTGATAGTTATTTAGATTTTGATGTGATTGTTTTGTTTATCTGACTAATTCAGTTAATTGGAGCGTATCAATTACCAGGTCTTCATGTTTAATAGAGAAAAAAATATTTACATTTCATTATTAGGTGGTTTTCTTGATCTTGGAAATTTGTTGTGATGTTTTGTATTAATTTAATTATGCATTTCATTATTAGGTGGTTTTCTTGATCTTGGAAATTTGTTCGTATTAATTTAATTATGTATTTGTTTTATTTGAATAATTCAGTTGATTGAAATGTATCAATTAACTGGCCTTTCCTCAAACTCGTGGGAACTGACAGACAATTACGGGCCTATGGTTAAGTAAATAAAAGACTTTCCTCTCTCGCCCCTCCTCTCTTCTCCCTTTCACGCTGCTCTCTCCCGTTTTATATCCTCTTCATCTCCCTCTTTTTCCGTTTCCCTTCCCTCCCTTGGTATCCTTTTCCCATATTTTTTTTCCTTTCTCCTTCCTTCTCTATACTTCTTAACCTTTACTCCCCTATCCTCCCTTCCCCTTTCCATCCCACTTCCTTATTTCTGCATTTCCTACTCCTCTTAACTCTCTTCTTCCTCTCCTCTTTCTAACTTCCATCCTTTCCTCCCCTCTTTTCCCCATCCCCCTTTCTAATATCTCTTTCTCCTAACTCTTCGCCCTCCCCTTCTTTTCCCACTTTTCTAACTACTCTTCCTCTCCTCATTTCCCCTTTTCCCTTCCCTCCCTCCTCTTCCTCCCCCATCCCATTCCCTACATCCCTCCCTTCCCCCTCCTATTCCCCACCTCCCTCTCTTCCCCTTCCCCTCCTCTTCTCCCTTCCCCTCCCCCATCCTATTCCCTACCTCCCTCCCTTCCCCCTCCCCTCCCCCATCCTATTCCCCCACCACCCTCCCTCCCTTCCCTCCCCCTCCCCCATCCTATTCCCCACCACCCTCCCTCCCTTCCCCCTCCCTCTCCCTTCCTATCCCCATCCTATTCCCCACCACCTTCCCTTCCCTACCCCCACCACCTTCCCTTCCCCACCTCCACCTCCTCCTCTTCCTCCCCCATCCTATTCCCCACCACCCTCCCTATCCCCATCCTTATCCCCACCTCCTCTCTTCCTCCTTCCCCTCCTCTCTCCCTCCCCCTCTCCCCATCCTCCCTATCGCCTCCCCCCCTACCCCCCCGGCGTGAAGGATGGCCTCGCCCCCTCCCAAATCATGTCGCGAGGTATGGCCGGCAGTCAGCACGACCCGCGACGCGTCACCCGAGCCCGCCGCTCTTTTCTCTTCACCGCCACATATATATTTATATTTTGTTTTTTTGTTTTTTCTTTCGCTTTCTTCTTCGTTTTCGGATTTTTTTGGCTTTTTGTTTCTTTCGCTTTCTTCTTCGTTTTCGGTCTTTTTTTCTTTTCTAAGTATGTATTTGTGTTGATTTTTTTCTTTTCGTTTTCGGAATATTTCTTTTCTAAGTATGTATTTGTGTTGATTTTTTTATTTTCTTGTCTCTTTCTTTTGTTGTTTGTGTTTTTATGTTTTCATTTTTCCTTTGTGTGTGTTTCCTGTTGTCTGGTTCGTAACCGCCGCACGTAGACTTTTATTTATTTTATTTATTTTTTTTCTTTCTTTCTTTCTTTCTTTCTTTATATGTGTTTCCTGTTGTCTGGCTCATAACCGCTTCACGTAGACTTTTATTTAATTTTCTGTTTTTATTTCATTTTTTTTATTTATATGTGTTTTCTGTTGACTGGCTCATAACCGCCTCACGTATAATTTTATTTAATTTTCTCTCCTCCTTCATTGTTTTTGTTCAATTCTTTGTTTATCCATTTCTTCTCAAGCTGACAAGTGTTTCTCCATTATTTTCGTTTATTTTGGCGAGGGGAGGTTAAGTTTACTGCAGAGAGGTCACTGTGAATGTCTCTCTGTCTTCAGAAAATGTCGTATTAGCGGTCGTAACTTGCTGACAGATGGTGAGGTGTTGAGCCAGCTGTTTGGGGCGGGGGGGGGGGGAGTGTGAGGGAAGAGCAGCTGCAGTTTGTAAGGAGCACGTGCATTGTGTACAGAGTAGAGGGTATTGTTTTCTTTCTTTCTTGGGTCGAGAAGGAGAAAATAGTAGGGTCATGTTTAAGTTGTAGTAGTAGTAGTTAGTTGTAGAAGTTTTAGTAGTTGTAGTTGTAGAAGTAGTTGTAGTTGTAGAAGTAGTAGTTGTTGTAGAAGTAGTAGTAGTAGTAGAAGTAGTAGTAGTAGTGGTAGTTGTAGAGGTAGTAGTAGTAGTTATAGAAGTAGTAGTAGTTGTAGAAGTAGTTATAGTAGTAGTAGTAATAGTACAGTACTCATTGTATATTTTAGCCCTGGCGAAAAAATAGCGGAAATTTTCTCTATGAAAAAGATAAACCTATATATCTTGTGATTTATTTGATACTATATGATTTTTTTTACGATGAAAGGAGGAAGCTCAGAGCAGTCAGACGCTGAGGACGAGACCTCGAGGGGTTTACGATGCTCTGACACAGCAGGACAGCGCGGACGTCATCAATGTGTGTGTATATATATATATATATATATATATATATATATATATATATATATATATATATATATATATATATATAGAGAGAGAGAGAGAGAGAGAGAGAGAGAGAGAGAGAGAGAGAGAGAGAGAGAGAGAGATAGAGACAGACATCGACAGACAGACAGACAGACAGACAGAGACAGAGACAGAGAGCACTTTCAGATGGAACAGCATTCATCTCCATCGGCGTGTTGTAAGAGCGAAAGGAAGTGAGGGAGGGAGAGAGAGTGCGATGAGGGTGCGAAAGAAAGTGAGGGAGGGAGAGAGAGTGCGATGAGGGGGCGAAAGAAAGTGAGGGAGGGAGATGGCGAGGGTGATGAGGGTGCGAAAGGGAGGGAGGGGGGGGAAGGGGGGAATGAGGGGGCGAAAGGGAGGGGGGGGAGGGAGATGGCGAGCGTGATGAGGGTGCGAAAGGGAGGGAGGGGGGGGAAGGGGGAGAGGGGGGAATGAGGAAGGTGATGCGTCTCCATGAGGCGTGACAGCGACGCACAGCGCGCTCCTGCACCCGCATGGTCTCCCATTTTATGTTTCCCGGTATCACTCACGCCCTCACTTCCTCATTTGCGGGCATCCTGGGTCCGTTCCTTCTCCCCCCCCACGCGGCCGCGCTCTTCCTATTTTAGGATCTGTGTGAGGGCTAAATCAGAGGTGTGTGTGTGTTTGTGCGTGAGCCTGCGTGTGTGTGTGTGTGTGTGTGGTTGTTTGTGCGTGTGTGTGTGAGAGTGTGTGTATGTGTGTTTGTGTGTGATTGTGTGTGTGTGTGATTGTGTGTGTTTGAGTGTGTGTGTGTTTGTTTGTGCGTGAACTTGCGTGTGTATGTGTGTGTGTTTATTTGTGTGCGTGAGCTTGTGTGAAGCGAGAACGTGTACCATTACACATCAATGTATACACGTACGTCTATATGTATATCCTAACATGCGTATCAATCGTATGCGTAAAATACAATATAAGATATAATATAGAATATAATATAGAATATAATATAGAATATGATATAAAATATAATATATAATATAATATAAAATATGATATAGAATATAATATAGAATATAATATATAATATAATATAAAATATAATATAGAATATAATATAAAATATAATATAGAATATAATATAAAATATAATATAGAATATAATATAGAATATAATATAGAATAGGCATCAGCGTCTCCCGCGTGCGCCCTGATCTCGGCGCCAGGTCAGCAGAGGTCACAGCCGCTCGGATTACCATAAACGCCCACGACGACGCCCGATATTAGAGAGGCGTCGAGGGCGGCTCCGCACCGGGTGTCGCTGATGTGGAGGAGGACCCGAGGCGCCCACGACCCCGGGGGAAAGAAGGGGGGAGGAGGGTAGTGGGGATAAAGAGGGAAGTAGGTGGGAATGGGGAAGAATTAGATAGGGAGGTTGGTGGAAGTGAAGGAGAATAAAGAGGGAAGTAGGTGGAAATGAGGAAGAATAAAGAAGGAAGTAGGTGGGAATGAGGAAGAATGAATAGGGAGGTTGGTGGAAGTGAGGAAGAATAAATAGGGAAGTAGGTGGAAATGAGGAAGAATAGATAGGGAAGTAGATGGAAATGAGAATGGGGAATGGGGCATTGGGAATAAAGAGGGAAGTAGATGGAAGTGAGGAAGAGGAGGGCATTGGGAATAAAGGGGAAGTAGATGTGAATGGGGAAGAATAAATAAGGAAGTAGGTGGAAATGAGGAAGAATAGATAGGGAGGTTGGTGGAAGTGAGGAAGAATAAATAGGGAAGCAGATGGAAATGAAGAAGAATGAATGGGGAAGTAGATGGAATGAGGAAGAATAGGTCATTGGGAATAAATAGGGAAATAGATGCGGAAAAATAATAGTTAATAGAATAAGGAAAAGTAATGATGAAATAGAATCGGATTTCAAATGCACAGAAAAAATATGAAAAGATCACAATGAAAGAGATATAAACCTTACTTTGATCGATCGATTGGAAATGAAATGAAATAAACGATGATAAAAAAAACATAGTTACAAGGTATCTACAGATCCTCAATCACG
>NC_091583.1:28109484-28114484 GCF_042767895.1 Penaeus vannamei | reverse complement strand
TCTCTCTCTCTCTCTCTCTCTCTCTCTCTCTCTCTCTCTCTCTCTCTCTCTCTCTCTCTCTCTCTCTCTCTCTCTCTTTCTCTCTCTCTCTCTCTCTCTCTTTCTCTCTCTCTCTCTCTCTCCTTCTTCTTCTCTTTCTCTTTCCTTCTTTCTTTTTTTTCTCTCTCTTTCGCTTTCCATTTCCCCTCGCGCATAAAGTAAGGGAAAGGGAGAATATGGGAGGAAACAATAATAGAAAGGAATAGAGAAAATAAAAGGAAAAGAATAGAGAAATGAAAAGGAAAAGAATACAGAAATTAATAGAAAAGGGGAAAGGAAGGGACAGAAGGGAATGGAGGGGGAGAAAGGGCAGCCGGTCAGTCTTTCCCTTCAATTGGTTGCAGAAGAAGGGCGGACGGGGAAGGGGGGTGTTTGGGGGTGGGGGCGACGGGGGTGTTTGGGGGGGGGGGGTGGGGGTGTTTTGGTGTGGGGGGGAGGGGTAGGCCGGGTCATGAAGCCGTTGTTGATAAGCCTAAGATATATGTTTTTCTTTGTTAAAAGTTATTGTTTGGTTTTCGATTTGTTTAATTTTGTTATTACTCTTTGTTTGTTTGTTTGCTTTTTTATTTTGGATTTATTTTAATTCATTTTATTTTGAAATACTGTGTCATTCCAACGACTGAGGCAGAGGATAAATACAAAGAAACAGAGACAGAGACTGAGAAAAAAGAGAAATAGAAACCAAGATAGAGAAACAGAAACAGAGACAAAGAGAGATAGAGAAACAGAAGCAGAAACAGAGACAGAGAAAATAAATTAGGACGCAGAGACAGAGACAGAGAAAATAAATTAGGACGCAGAGACAGACAGAGGGAAACAGAGAAACAGAAGCAGAGACACAGAGAATAAATTAGATCGCAGAAACGGAGACAAAGAGAAACAGCGAAACAGAAGCAGAGATAGAGACAGAGATAATAAATTAGGGATGCTGCAGACACAGCGAGGAGGAGGAGATGGGCGAGATGCGACGGGATTCGGAAGATGCATATCGCTGAACTGCTGAAGGGGGAACGAATGAGGGGAAAGAGGGGGAAAGAGGGGAGGGCGGGGGGTAAGGGGGAGGGGGGAGAGAGGGAAGGAGGGGAAGAAGAGAGGGTGATGGAGGGGGATAGAAGAGGAGAGAAGGTGATCGAAGATGGGAAGAGAAAGGAGGGAGTAGGGGCAAAGAGGGGGAAAGAGGGGAGAGCGGGGCGTAACGCGGAGGGGGGAGAGAGGGAAGGAGGAAGAAAAGAGGGTGATGGAAGAGAGGAGGAGAAAGATGGGAAAGAGAAAGGAGGGAGTGGGGGCAAAAGAGGAGGGCGGAGAGGGAGAGAGGGAAGGGGGAAGAAGTGAGGGTGATGGAGAGGGGTGTAGGAGAGGAGAGAGGGTGATGGAAGAGAGGAGGAGAGAAGATGGGAGAAGAGAAAGGGAGTGAGGGCAAAGAGGGGGAAAGAGGGAGGGCAGGGGAGGAGGAGGAGGAAGGAGGGGAATAAGAGAGGGTGATGGAGAGGAGAGAGAAGGGAGTGATGGAAGAGAGGAGGAGAAAGATGGGAAGAGAAAGGAGGGAGTGGGGGCGAGGGGGTGTTTGGGAATAGAGAAGGGAGAGAGGGAGAAGAATGGAGAAGGCAAATGAGGGAAGAGAGGGAGGGCGATAAAAGAGAAAAATATGGAGAAAGTTGGGTCAAGGTGAGCGAATTTGGAAAGATAAAGAAGGAGAGGAGGGGAGTTGGGGAGATATTGGGAATAGAAAAGGAGAGAGGGAGGGAGAAGAATGGAGGGAAGGGGGAAGAGAGGAATGGCGATAAAAAAAATAGGGAGAAAGGTGGAGAAGGAGAGGAGGGGACAAGTGAGGAAAGTAGAGGAAGGAAGGAAGTAAGACATTTGGTGAAAGGGAAGGGAATGGCGAAGAAAATAGGGGGAGAGGAGAGAAAAGGAAAATTGTGCGGAAAATAGGGAGAAAAGGGTAATATGCGCTAAATAGGGAAGGGAGACGAAAGAAGAGGGGGAGAGGGAATAGGGGAGGATGGGAAGGAAAGTAGGTCAAGGTAGAATTGAATAGCGGGTGAAGGGAAGGAGGTCAGGGGAGAAGAGAAAGAAGGAAGGGGAAATATTGGAAAAGGAGAGGAAGAAATGGGGAAGTGGAGAGATAAGGGAAGAAAAGGAACGAAGGAGGAAAGGGAAGGAGAGAAGGAGAGATCGAAGAAGGCAGAAAAAGAAGAAAAAAATAAAAGTAGGAAAATAGGAAGGGAATCTAGTTCGGGAAGTGGAGGGAAAAGAGAAGAAAAGGAGCGAAGGAGGAGAAGGAAGGAGGGAAGAAAAGAACGAAGAAAGTGGAGAAAGAAGAGAAAAAAAGTAGGAAAAATAGTTGACTACAAAATTGTCGCCAAGAGAAATGCAGTGGAAAGTATCTGTTTTTTTCTTTTCTTTTCTTTTCTTTTCTTTTTCTTTCTTTCTTTACGAGACTGCATTGTTCTTTGCATTCCGTCGATATCGGTAATTAGGCTAGTTTTTTTTTTTTCTTCTTCTTCTTTTCTTTTCTTTTCTTTTCTTTTCCTTGTATTTTTTTTTCTTTTTTTCTAGTTTGAAAAAAGTGTGTTTTAATTATTGGCTTCGGGGTATTCTTTTTTATTCTCTTTTTTCTATGTATCGTTTTCCATTTAAAGAATCTTTTGTTCACCTCTGATTATTTAAGTTTGCCTTGGGTTTGTTATCGATTTTATACGTCAAAGAAAAGTCGATTCTTCTCTTTTCTTTTTCCTTCCCACTTTCTTTTCACTAAAAAGAAAACGTATTTCCATTATTCATTTCGGAACGTTAACTTCGTTTTATTTTTTTGTATTTATTTATTTATTTTTTTATTTTATTTTTTTTGTCATTTTATTTTATTTTTTATTTATTTTTTTGTTTCTCGCTCCATTTTTTTGGGGGGAAATCTATATATATTTTATTTACTTATTTTATTTATTTATTCATTTATTTATTTTTTATCCTAGGAAATCTATTTCGATTATTCGTTCTAGAATTTTACTTAAGATTCCCAGACGTTTGGGAACAGCGGGGAACATTCCAAACTTCTAAACGGATTATTAAGCGGAAAAATTACGATCTCTCGCGAATTAGCCAAAGAAAACGGAGAACGTGTATTAGGCAAAGTTTATCTATAACTTAAGTAAAAGCAAAAAAAAAAAAAAAGTAAAATTTTGGGTTTCCTCCCCGTATGGTTGTGGGGGAGGAATGAGGGGGGGAGAAGGGGGAAGGGGGAGGGAGAGAAAAGGAAAGGGGAGGGGGAGAGAAGGGGGAATGGGGAAGGGAGGGGGAGGAGGAGGGAAGAGTAGGAAGGGGGTGGGGAGGGAAGAAGGAAGGGGAAGGGGGAAGGAAGAAGAGAAGAGGGAAGAGGAGGGAAGAAGGAAGGGAACCCGAGGCAAGTAAGGAGGGAAGGGAAAAGAGGGAAAGGAGGGAAGGGAAGAGGGACGAGCAGAGAAGAGTAAGGAGAGGGGGGAGATAAAAAGGCAAGGGTGAAGGAGGGAAAGAGAGAATGGAGAGAGGGAAAGGGTGAGGGGAGAAAGAAAAAAAAAAAGATGGCAGGAAAGGAAGAGGGAAAGAAGTAAGCAGGAAGAGAAAGAAATGGAAAAAAAAGGGAGGAGGTGAAAGGAGCAGACCATAAAAAGGGATAAAAGAAGGAAATAAAATAAAAGAAGGAAGGAAAGAGAGCGGGCAGTGGAAGGAGTAGATGAAAAGGGGTAAAAGAAGAAAATAGAATAAAAAGAATGAAGGAAGGAGAGAGAAAGAAAAAAAAATCAAAGAAAAGGAAAAAGGGGTAAGGAGGGGAAAGCGTTGGGGGAGGGGGGGAGGGAGGGGGGACTTGAGCCCAACATTAATCACGCGAGAGTTTTCCGAGATTTTCTTAAGACGGAGAACCTCCTTGTCGTCGTCCTTGGCTCCTTGGTTTGCTTTCCTTGCTTTTTCTCTCTCCACCTGTTTACTTTCTTTCATTCTTGTATTTTTTATCTTTATTACGGCATTTTCTTTTATTTTTTGCTTCTGTTCCTCATTTCTTAATTTTTTCGTTATGTATATAACTATTTTATTCTTGTCTTTCTTTCTGTATCTTTATATTTTTGTATCTTTATTACGCCATTTTCTTTATTTTTTCTTCTGTTTGTCATTTCTTAATTTCTTTGAGTGTGTATATATATATATTTTTCTTTTTTCTTTTTCTTTTCTTTACTTTTTTCTTTTCTTCTTCTCACCTCTTCTCTTTTCCTTTTCCTCCTATCATCTTATTCCTTCTTTCATTCCTTTTTTTTCTACTCTACTTTCATCCATCCTTTCTCTCTTCCTTCTCCGTTATTGCTTTCTTTCCTAATCCTTCCTTTCTTATTACTACGTCGCTATTGTCTCCCTCTGTTTACCAAGACTATTTTTTATGCTCAATTTTCGTCATCTACTTCATCCTTCCCCCCTTCCTACTTTACTTAATTTCTTCATTCCCTTAGTTCTGAAACATCTATTCCCTTCTATTCTTACTTCATTTCTTTCTACTATGTATTCCTTCATTTCTCTCTTTCCTCTTTCCTTCCTTCATTCATTCATTCCCTTCTTCTTTACCTTCCTTCCTTCCCTTCTTCCCTCGTTTCTTCTTTCTCCCTTCTCTCCCTCCTTCCTTCCTTTCTTCCCTCCTTCTCTTCCCTCCTTCCTTCTTTCTCCCTTCTTTCCCTCCTTCTCCCCTTCCCTCCCTTCCCTTCTTCTTTCCTCCCTTCCCTTCTTCCTTCCTTCCTTCCTCTTCTTCCTTTCTTCACACTATTTACTAAAGCCTGTTTTATACCACGCCCATTCTCTGACCTTCCGTCCTTTCTTCCTCCCTCCCTTCCCTCCTTCCTTCCTTTCTTCCTCCCTCCCTTCTCTCCTTCCTTCTTTCCTTCCTTTCTTCCCTTCCTTTCTTCCCTTCTTTCCATCCTTCCTTCCTTTCTTCCCTTCTTCCT
>NC_091583.1:28091984-28094484 GCF_042767895.1 Penaeus vannamei | reverse complement strand
AATAATTTATTATGATTGGTTAATTAAACAAATGATAGAAAAGTAAAAGTCAATTATATTAGTTTTATCAATTTATTATGATTGGTTAATTAAACAAATGATAGAAAAGTGAAAATCATTTATATTAGTTATAATGATTTATTATTATTGATTAGTTAAACAAATGATAGAAAAGTAAAAATCATTTATATTAGTTATATTGATTTATTATGATTGATTAATTAAACAAATGATAGTAGAATTTGATATAGAAACGAGAACAGAGAAGAATGGTCTTCATGATGAATATTAATAGGATAAGAATAAAATAAAACAAGAGAAATGAGGATGAGAAAAGAAATTAAGAAAAGGGAGAGGAAATTTATGATAAAGACAGGGAGAAAGCATGTGAATGAAGAAGTAAAAGAAAAATGGTATTAAGAAAAATTGAAAAGAAGAAGAGAAAGAAAAGAAAGAACAATGTCCGAAACAAGAATCAGAAAAGAAGAAAAGAGAAACAAGCAAAAGAATTATAATAAAGATAGAATAAAAGCAAGGAGAAGAGGAAGAAGGAGAAGGATGTCACCAAGGAGAAAGATTGAGAAGACGAAGAAATAAGAAGAGAAGAAATATGCCCCGAATAAGAAGCAGAAAATAAGAGGAGAAACAAGCAAAAGAATGACAAGAAGAAGAAAATAAAAGCAAGAAGAGGAGGAGGAGAAGAAGAATAACACGAAGGAGAAAAAATAAGACGACGAAGAAAAGGAAAAAGGGGAAAAATACCCAAATTATGAAGCAAAAACGGAAGCAAAATAATGATAATAATGGAATTAAAGCAAGGGGAAAGGAAAAGAAGAGATATTGAGAAGACGAAGAAAAGAAAGGTGGAATAATACCCCAAATGAGAAGCAGAAGCAAAAGAAGAAGAAGAACAGAATAAAAACAAGAAGAGGAGGAGGAGAATAATGATAATATCACTACGAAGAGAAAACACAAAAAGAGAGAAGAAAAATGCCCCAAAGAAGAATCAGAAGCAAAAGAAGAAGAAGGAGAATAGAATAAAAACAAGAAAAAGAGGAGGAGGAGAATAATAATGATACCCACTCCGAAGAGGAAAGACAAAAAATAAAGAAAAAAAAGAAATGACCCAAACAAGAGACAGAAGTAAAAGGAGAATTAGTAGAACAGAATAAAGTCAATGATAATAGGAAGAGGAGAATAATGATAATACCATTACGAAAAGCAAACACAAAAAAGAAAGAAAGAAAGGAAAAGAAAAATGCCCCCAAACAAGAAGCAGAAGTAAAAGGAGAATAAGAAGACGATAATAAAAGCAAGGATAAGAGGAGGAGGGAAAAGTGTCCCATGAATTTGAGTTCGACGCCGCGACCTGATCTTTATGGCGATGGATGACCTCGGGTGTCCAGGGGGCGAGGTCAGGTAGGGGGAGGAAGGGGGGGGGCGGTGACCTCGGGTGATTGGCCGGGGTTAAGGGAGTGAAGGGGCTAGGGGGGAGGGGGGGGGAGTATGGAGAGGAGGGGGAGAGGGGGAGGAGGAGGAGGGAAAGTGGAGGAGGAAGGGAGAATGAAGAGGAGGGAGGAGCAGAAGGAAGTGTGTGTGGGGGTGGGGGGGGGGTGAAGAGGAAGAGGTGGAGGGAAAGTGGAGAGGGAGGGGAGGAAGAAGTGGAGAGAAAGTGGAGGGCAGTATAAAGAGGAGGAATAGGGAAAGTGGAGGGGAAGGAAGGAAGGACAATAGGAGAGGTAGAAGTGAAAGAGAGGGTAGAAGGGGAAGAAGAGGAGAAAATGAGATTAAGGAGGGAAGGGATAGAAGAAAAGAACATAATTTTATTACAGATAGCAATCTGGAGAAAACCAGAAAGGGAGGATAAGAAATTATGATAATCAAAATGATAAATATCCTACAACCCAGTGTAGATAGACAGTTAAAAAGACCAATAAAGACATAAATAAAGACATAGACAAATAGAAAAAGGCACGAATGAGAATATCTTCACAATACAAGAGATGTAATTAACCGGTTTCGAATATATCTTCGTCAGAAATACATGTATTTCTAACCAAAATATATTGGAAACCGGTTAAATACATCTCTTGTATTGTGAAGATATTCATTCTCATTGATAACTTTTCTATACTTATCAACATGAATACAGTTCATAAACAAATAGATATATAAATAAAAAAATAATAATAGATAAAAGATGATAAATAAATAAAAAATAAAAAAAGAAAAAAAAAGTTAAAAAAGATAAAATAAATAAAAATAAATTAAAAAAATTAAAAAATTTAAAAATTTAAAAAAATAAATGAAAAAAAAAAAAATAAAATAAAAAAAAAATAGATAAAAAAAAAATAAAAAAAATAATAAAAAAAAATGAAAATAAAATCTCCCATGCCATGACGGGAGGCAAGTATGGTGGTATGGTGTCTCCCTGGCAGTGAAAGTATGGTGGCGGGCATGGTTGCTGTGGTGTTGCAAACGGGGCGTGGCCTGATTGCAA
>NC_091583.1:28047428-28067428 GCF_042767895.1 Penaeus vannamei | reverse complement strand
AAACAACAACCAATATATGATAAGATTAAAATTGATATCATTACCATTAACTTTTATTCATTTATAATGTATTCAATTCAATCTAGAATGTAAAATCTCACATTATAATCATAACACGAAAACAACAACCAATACATAAATAAGACTAAGATTGATATCATTAACTTTTATTCATTAAAAAGTATTCAATTCAACCTAGAATGTAAAATCTCATATTATAATCATAACACGAAAACATCAACCAATGCATAGATAAGATTAAAATTGATATCATCATCATTAACTTTTATTCATTAAAAAGTATTCAATTCAATCTAGAATGTAAAATCTCATATTATAATCATAACACGAAAACAACAACAAATATATGATAAGATTAATAAAAATACAACTAAGAAAAAAAATGCATGGACGTATTTCTGTCTCTGGTTATTGCAGCCATAAATTCCATTAATAATAACGGAAATACCGGTTATTTAAGGTTTAATTTTGTCTGTTCCGTTGATAATGATAAATCTGAATGTGTAAGCAGAAGGGAGAAATTAGATTTATTTATTTATTTGTTTATTTATTTGTTTATTTATTTTAGATCCGAGGAACAGGTAGAAGTTTAGCAAAAGGGAGAAATTAGATTTTTTTATTTATTTATTTATTTATTTATTTGTTTTAGGTCCGAGGAACAGGTAGAAGTTTAGCAGAAGGGAGAAATTAGGTTTATTTATTTATTTGTTTATTTATTTATTTATTTATTTTAGATCCGAGGAACAGGTAGAAGTTTAGCAAAAGGCAGAAATTAGATTTTATTTATTTGTTTATTTATTTATTTATTTATTTTAGATCCGAGGAACAGGTAGAAGTTTAGCAGAAGGGAGAAATTAGGTTTATTTATTTATTTGTTTATTTATTTATTTATTTATTTTAGATCCGAGGAACAGGTAGAAGTTTAGCAAAAGGCAGAAATTAGATTTATTTATTTATTTATTTATTTATTTATTTTAGATCCGAGGAACAGGTAGAAGTTTAGCAAAAGGGAGAAATTAGATTTTATTTTATTTTATTTATTTGTTTGTTTTAGATCCGAGGAACTGGCAGATGTTTTTATTTGTTTGTTTGTTTTTCAAAGTACAAACAAATTTGATGTTTAGGTATATTGATTGATAGATTATTTCAGGTTTCATTGATTAAGAGATTGGATTTGATAAAATGATAGATAAGAGGCATTGGCAGATTTGATTGAATGTATTAATTAATAAGTTGAATAATTTAATGCATAGATAAATCTATCGAATGATAGGTAAGATGCGTTGATCCATTAGATTGAATATATTAATTATCTATTTAATAAACTAAAGCACTATTAGATCTATCGAATAATAAATTAGATGCCTTAAGACATTAGATTGAAGATATTAAATATCTATTTGAATAAACTAATGCATTATTAGATCTATCGAACAATAGATTAGATAAAAACATATTTATTACCAACTTGATTAGCCTAATGCATCGAGATATCTATCGATGTGTAATCAGATTAGAATTAGGGAGAGAGAGAAAGGACAGTGTCGGTTGCAGAATTGCACATGCAACTCGAGGGCGGAACCTGAACACTTTGCAAGCCGCGGCTGAGAACCTGTCTCTGAGATTCGAAGTTGCGTTTCTGCGTTTTCTTTTTCTTCGTTTAATTCGTTTTCTCTCTTTGAGTTTGTTCGTTTTTTTTTCTTCTTCTTTAATTCGTTTTCTCTTTGAGTTTGTTCGTTTTCTTTTTCTTTCTTCTTTAATTCGTGTTCTCTCTTAGTTCCTTCGTTTTTTCTTCTTCTTCTTCTTCTTTTATTCGTTTACTCTTTGAGTTTGTTCGTTTTCTTTTTCTTTCTTTTCTCTCTCTTAGTTCCTTCGTTTTTTTTTTCTTCTTCTTCTTTAATTCGTTTTCTCTTTGAGTTTGTTCGTTTTCTTTTTCTTTCTTTTCTCTCTCTTAGTTCCTTCGTTTTTTTTTCTTCTTCTTTTTCTTCTTTAATTCGTTTTCTCTCTGTTTCTTCGTTTTCTTTTTCTTTATTTAATTAGCCTAATGCATCGAGATATCTATCGATGTGTAATCAGATTAGAATTAGGGAGAGAGAAAGGACAGTGTCGGTTGCAGAATTGCACGTGCAACTCGAGGGCGGAACCTGAACACTTTGCAAGCCGCGGCTGAGAACCTGTCTCTGAGATTCGAAGTTGCGTTTCTGCGTTGTCTTTTTCTTTGTTTAATTCGTTTTCTCTCTTTGAGTTTGTTCGTTTTATTTCTTCTTGTTTAATTCGTGTTCTCTCTTAGTTCCTTCGGTTTTTTTTTTCTTCTTCTTCTTCTTTAATTCGTTTTCTCTCTTTGAGTTTGTTCGTTTTCTTTTTTTTTCTTCTTCTTCTTCTTTAATTCGTTTTCTCTTTGAGTTTGTTCGTTTTCTTTTTCTTTCTTTTCTCTCTCTTAGTCCCTTCGTTTGTTTTTTTCTTCTTCTTCTTTAATTCGTTTTCTCTCTGTTTCTTCGTTTTCTTTTTCTTTATTTAATTAGCCTAATGCATCAAGATATCTATCGATGTGTAATCAGATTAGAATTAGGGAGAGAGGAAGGACACTGTCGGTTGCAGAATTGCACGTGCAACTCGAGGGCGGAACCTGAACACTTTGCAAGCCGCGGCTGAGAACCTGTCTCTGAGATTCGAAGTTGCGTTTCTGCGTTTTCTTTTTCTTTATTTAATTCGTTTTCTCTCTTTGAGTTTGTTCGTTTTCTTTTTTTTTCTTTCTTTAATTCGTGTTCTCTCTTAGTTCCTTCGTTTTTTTCTTCTTCTTTTTCTTTATTTAATTCGTTTTCTCTCTTTGAGTTTGTTCGTTTTCTTTTTCTTTCTTTTCTCTCTCTTAGTCCCTTCGTTTGTTTTTTTCTTCTTCTTCTTTAATTCGTTTTCTCTTTTACGTTTGTTCGTTTTCATTTTCTTTCTTTTCTTTCTCTTAGTTCCTTCGTTTTTTTTCTTCTTCTTCTTCTTTAATTCGTTTTCTCTCTGTTTCTTCGTTTTCTTTTTCTTTCTTTTCTCTCTCTTAGTTCCTTCGTTTTTTTTTTCTTCTTCTTCTTCTTTAATTCGTTTTCTCTCTGTTTCTTCGTTTTCTTTTTCTTTATTTAATTAGCCTAATGCATCGAGATATCTATCGATGTGTAATCAGATTAGAATCAGGGAGAGAGAAAGGACAGTGTCGGTTGCAGAATTGCACGTGCAACTCGAGGGCGGAACCTGAACACTTTGCAAGCCGCGGCTGAGAACCTGTCTCTGAGATTCGAAGTTGCGTTTCTGCGTTTTCTTTTTCTTTGTTTAATTCGTTTTCTCTCTTTGAGTTTGTTCGTTTTCTTTTTTCTTTTTTTAATTCGTTTTTTCTTTGAGTTTGTTCGTTTTCTTTTTCTTCTTCTTCTTCTTTAATTCGTTTTCTCTTTGAGTTTGTTCGTTTTCTTTTTCTTTCTTTTCTCTCTCTTAGTTCTTTCGTTTTTTTTTTTCTTCTTCTTCTTCTTTAATTCGTTTTCTCTCTTTCTTCGTTTTCTTTTTCTTTATTTAATTAGCCTAATGCATCGAGATATCTATCGATGTGTAATCAGATTAGAATTAGGGAGAGAGAAAGGACACTGTCGGTTGCACAATTGCACGTGCAACTCGAGGGCGGAACCTGAACACTTTGCAAGTCGCGGCTGAGAACCTGTCTCTGAGATTCGAAGTTGCGTTTCTGCGTTTTCTTTTTCTTTGTTTAATTCGTGTTCTCTCTTTGAGTTTGTTCGTTTTCTTTTTTTTCTTTCTTTAATTCGTTTTCTCTTTGAGTTTGTTCGTTTTCTTTTTCTTTGTTTAATTCGTTTTCTCTCTTTGAGTTTGTTCGTTTTCTTTTTTTTCTTTTCTCACTCTTAGTTCCTTCGTTTTTTTCTTCTTCTTCTTCTTCTTTAATTCGTTTTCTCTCTGTTTCTTCGTTTTCTTTTTCTTTATTTAATTAGCCTAATGCATCAAGATATCTATCGATGTGTAATCAGATTAGAATCAGGGAGAGAGAGAGGACAGTGTCGGTTGCAGAATTGCACGTGCAACTCGAGGGCGGAACCTGAACACTTTGCAAGCCGCGGTTGAGAACCTGTCTCTGAGATTCGAAGTTGCGTTTCTGCGTTTTCTTCTTTTTCTTTGTTTAATTCGTGTTCTCTCTTTGAGTTTGTTCGTTTTCTTTTTTTTTCTTTCTTTAATTCGTTTTCTCTTTGAGTTTGTTCGTTTTCTTTTTCTTCTTCTTCTTTAATTCGTTTTCTCTTTTACGTTTGTTCGTTTTCATTTTCTTTCTTTTCTTTCTCTTAGTTCCTTCTTTTTTTTTCTTCTTTAATTCGTTTTCTCTTTGAGTTTGTTCGTTTTCTTTTTTTTCTTTTCTTTCTCTTAGTTCTTTCGTTTTTTTTTCTTCTTCTTCTTCTTTAATTCGTTTTCTCTTTGAGTTTGTTCGTTTTCTTTTTCTTTCTTTTCTCTCTCTTAGTTCCTTCGTTTTTTTTTCTTCTTCTTCTTCTTTAATTCGTTTTCTCTCTGTTTCTTCGTTTTCTTTTTCTTTATTTAATTAGCCTAATGCATCGAGATATCTATCGATGTGTAATCAGATTAGAATCAGGGAGAGAGAGAAAGGACACTGTCGGTTGCAGAATTGCACGTGCAACTCGAGGGCGGAACCTGAACACTTTGCAAGCCGCGGCTGAGAACCTGTCTCTGAGATTCGAAGTTGCGTTTCTGCGTTCTCTTTTTCTTTGTTTAATTCGTTTTCTCTCTTTGAGTTTGTTCGTTTTCTTTTTCTTTCTTCTTTAATTCGTTTTCTCTTTGAGTTTGTTCGTTTTCTGTTTCTTTCTTTTCTTTCTCTTAGTTCCTTCATTTTTTTTCTTCTTCTTTAATTCGTTTTCTCTTTCAGTTTGTTCGTTTTCTTTTTCTTTCTTTTCTCTCTCTTAGTTCCTTCGTTTTTTTTTTCTTCTTCTTCTTTAATTCGTTTTCTCTCTGTTTCTTCGTCTTATTTTTTTTCTTCTCTAATTCATTTTCTCTCTGAGGTTCTTCGTTTTTATTTATTTTATTTTTGGGGAGTTTTTTTTTTTCCTTTTTCCTTTTGTATTTCTTTTCTTTCCTTTTTTTCTTTGTCACATTTTTCTGTGTTACACGGCTTTCTTCTCTTTCTTTCCTTCAAGTTTTCTTCTGTTCTTAGCTTTTCTTCTTTCTGTGGAAATTTCTTTTTGATATTTCTCTCTTTACCTTATTTCCTTCGTCATCATCACTGTCATCATCATCATCATCATCATCATCATCATCATCTCCATTATCATCATCATATCATCATTATCAGAGATCTATTCTTAGTTTTCTTCTAATCTCCTTCTTCCTCTCCACTGCGATCACCACTCCCATAAATCCTTCTTCATTGCCTTCCACCTCTTCTTCACCGCCATCACCACCACCATCACCATTCCTCCAGCCACTCTTACTTGTCTTCTCTTCCCCATCCTCTCCTCACGAGCATCATCACCACTTCCACAAATCCCTCTTCGTTGCCTTCCCCCTCCCTCCTCTTCACCACCATCATCATCACCATCATCATCACCATCACGACCCCTCCATAAAGTCTTCGAATAGCCAGTCTCCGCCCATCTGTAACGACTCGCCCGATGGACACGACTTGCAGACGACTCGCCAACGACCTCGTCATCGGCCCAGTGTCACAGGCTCTTCGCTTAACGACTTCCTCCGTGGTCACGTGAGCGGTCGAAACATGTCGGGAACGTGACTGGGTCGTAACCGCATGATGGCCACGTGTTGTGTGAGATTCGGTTGTTGTTTTGGGGCCATGTGGATGTCGTGCGGATGAGGGGCTCGGGGGGGGGTGGCGTGGCGTGTTATTGGGGGTTGATAGCTGGCTGTGTCTGTCTGTCTGTCTGTGTCTGTTTCTGTCGCCCTCTCTCTCTCTCTTGCTCTGTCTGTCTGATGGCCGGCCTCTTTTCTCGTCTCTCTCTCTCTCTCTCTCTCTCTCTCTCTCTCTCTCTCTCTCTCTCTCTCTCTCTCTCTCTCTCTCTCTCTCTCTCTCTCTCTCTCTCTCTCTCTCTCTCTCTCTCTCTCTCTCTCTCTCTCTCTCTCTCTCTCTCTCTCTCTCTCCCTCTCACTCTCACTCTCACTCTCACTCTCACTCTCCCTCTCCCTCTCCCTCTCCCTCTCCCTCTCCCTCTCCCTCTCCCCCTCTCCCTCTCCCTCTCCCTCTCCCCCTCTCCCTCTCCCTCTCCCTCTCCCTCTCCCTCTCCCTCTCTCCCTCCCTCCCTCTCTCCCTCTCTCCCTCTCCCACTCTCTCACTGCATATGTTTTATTGTGATTTTATACGCATATTCAGATCGTTTTAGTGATTTACACGTAACCGCCTTTATCTGAACTTTGATATTTAAAGTCTGGAGGAAACAAGCGCCTCAGAAGCAAGTGAACAGCAGACGTCGACCCACACTTAGCTAAGTCCTGAGCGTTCGAGAGGGGGCGAGGGGGCAAGTAGGGGGGGAGATGTCAGGTGGGGAGGTTGTAGGTGGAGGGAGGGAGGGAGGGGGCAAGTAAGGGGTAGGTGGGGGGGCGTAGGTGGGAGGAGGGAGGGAGGGGCAAGTAAGGGGTAGGTGGGGGAGCGTAGGAGGGAGGAGGGAGGGAGGGGGCAAGTAAGGGTTAGGTGGGGGAGCGTAGGAGGGAGGAAGGAGGGGGGAGGGGCGCCCTCGGACAAGGCCGCCGAAAGGGTCTCGGCCGAAGGAAGCCATAACCCGAACTGAAGGCTCGTGTCTCCCCGTAGGAGGCGGCGTGCGGTGTTCCGCCTCCTGGAGGGTCTCGCCACGTTGATGTCTCCTCCTCCAATCCTCGGGCGGGACCTGGAGGGCTCCCTCGCTTTACGACGCTGACCTCCTCCCCTCCTTCCCTCCTCTGGCTTCCCCTCCAGCCGTCTCCTCCCCGCCTCCTCCTCCTTACCCCCTGAGCCCCCTGCCTCCCTCCCCTCCCCTCTGAGCCCCCTGCCTCCCTCCCCTCCCCCCCTGGCCTTTCTGCGCTCATGTTTTTAAAAGCCCGGTAGAAACTTGCGCGCCGTTGATGGCGAGATGAAAGCGGTAATATTATGCAGGCGAGGCAGTTTGCTTAATGAAGACATGTGTGGGAGTGACGTCTCCTCCTCCCCTCCACTCCCCCCCCCCCCCCTTGCCTGCTCCACCCCCTCCTTCTCCCCCTTCACGTCCCCCTCTCCCCAGCTCCCCCTTCCCCCCCTCCCCTTTCACGTCCCCCTCTCCCTGTACGACCCCCCTTTCCCCAGCTCCCCCTCTCCCTGCCCTTTCCCCTGCTCCACCTCCTCCCCCTTCCCCCCCTTCCCCAGCTCCCCCCCGCCCCATAGAGAGGGCCGCCGGGGATATAATGCGCCGGCCGCCAGTAGCGCCTCTTTGCCCTCGGGTTTACAGGGCCTCGGCCAATGGCGACGCGTCGGGAGTCGTCGTCGTCGGATCGCTCTTTCTGATCTCTTATCTTCATTGTTTGGTTGTGAGGGCGATGATGGATGACGGCGCGACGTGTGTGTGTGTGTGTGTGTGTGTGTGTGTGTGTGTGTATGTGTGTGTGTGTGTGTGTGTCTGTAATAATAATAATAATGATAATAATGCGATGCTATGGTGGATGGCGGCGCGACGTGTGTGTGTGTGTGTGTGTGTGTGCGTGTGTGTGTGTGTGTGTGTGTGTGTGTGTGTGTGTGTGTGTGTGTGTGTGTGTGCGTGTGTGTTCGTGTGCGTGTGTGTTCGTGTGCGTGTGTGTGTGTGTGTGTGTGTGTGTGTGTGTGTGTGTGTGTGTGTGTGTATCTGTCTGTCTGTCTGTCTGTCTCTGTGTATGTGTGTGTATGTGTATTAATAATAGAGATTTAGAAGGGCTGAGATAAAGAACAAGGGATATAGATGATAAAAGAACAGAAGAAATACATAGAAGTGTAGTGGAATTGGAAATACAAAGGGATAAGGGAAAAGGGAAAGAACTAGAGGAGAGTAGGGGAAGAAGTGGAAAAGAGAAGGAATGTTGGGGCAGAGGGCAGGGGGAAGAGATGAGAAATCTAGGTATGGGGAAGGGGGAAGGGGAGTGTAGGAATGTAACGAAAGTAGGGACATATTAGGGTAGGGGAAGGCGGAGTTTAAGGGAAGATAGGGACACAGAAGGGTAGTAGAAAGGATAAAGCGTCAAGGAAGAATGTAGGGGAAAGTACTGTAAGTGTATAACAGCAAAGGAGAAATATAGAGAGGAAGAAAGTGTGGGGGAAAGGGAAGGGAAGAGTAGGCCAATAGAAGGATATAAGGAAAGGATGAGTATAGTGAAAAGTAGGGACATAGTAGAATAAGAGAAGCGTGAGTGCAGGAGTGTAGGGAAAAGTAGGGGCATAGTAGAACAAGGGAAGGGTGGGTGCAGGAGTGTAGGGAAAAGTAGGGGCATAGTAGGGTAGGAGAAAATATAAGGGAAAGAGAAAATGTTGAATTGTGGGGAAGGAGAGGCAGAGTAGCATAGAGAAAATGTTGAAGTGTAGGGGGAAGAAGGGGCATAGTAGCATAGGATAATAATCAAAAGATGAATTTAGGAAAGTTAGGGACACAGTAGGGTATAGAATGATATAGGAAAATGGAGGGAATGGAAGGGCCAATGGAAATGAAGGAAAGGGAAGGACCAAGGGAAATTAAAGGAAAGAGACAGACCTAGTGAGATTAAAGGAAAGGGAAGGCCCAAGGGAAATGGAGGAAAGAGAAAGACCAAGAGCAATGAAGGAAAGGGAAGGACCTAAGGAAATGAAGGAAAAGGAAGCACCAAGGGAATTGAAGGAAAGGGAAGGACCGAGGGAAATTAAAGGAAAGGATCTCAGGAAAATTAAAGGAAAAGGAAAGGCTCTCAGGGCATGAGGGGCATAGCAGGGTAGGCGAAGGATAGAGGGGGGGGGAGGAGGGGGGAGGTTCAGGGCACGAGGACCGGACGGCCGGAGAATGACTCGAGTGTTTGTGGTGTCTGTCAGTGTGATGAATGGGCCGTGGATGCGTTTGTGTGGTGCGGTGTTGTGGTGAGTAATTGTTCTTGCTTCTTTGTTGACGTCACGGGTGCAGGTGCCATCGTCTGTTCGTTTTGTCGTTATTTTATGGTCGTTTTTCTTTCCGTTATGGTGGTTTGTACTGCAGGGACTCGGTACAGCGTTAGGACAATTGGTTTTAATCTAATGTTTGTGTGTTGTCATCTCCATTATTGTTGTTTTTGTTGTTTTGTCTTAATTTGGTTTTGTTGTATATTTTTTTTTGTCATATATCATTATGTACTTACGTGTCTGCGTACTTGGTCAGTGTCACCTAAGTTGTCATTAGGTTGAACAAATGTGTTTTATTATGCGGTGAGACTAATGTTGACTTATTTCCACAGGTACGTTGTATTTGGCTCACGCTGGCGACTGCTCGAGGTAATTATGAGTGTTTTTTTATCACTTTTTCCATTAGAAGTGGGAGATTGATGCTCCTGTGTTGGGGGGAAAGTTGTTTTCTGCGGCAGAGTGAATAAAGATGGAGTCAACCTGTTGGAGGTATTATGCTTTCTTGCTTTTCTCTTTTCTCTTCTGTTTTTTCTCTTCTGTCTTTTTTTTTCTTTGTTTTTGTTTTCTGTTTTCTGTTCTCTCTTTCGGTTGTTTTATCCGGTTTGTTCTTTTTTCCTTCTCTTTTTTCTCTCTCACTCTCTCTTTCTTTCTTTCTTTCTTTCTTTTTTTCTCTCTCTGTCTGTTTCTCTCTCTCTCTCTCTCTCTCTCTCTCTCTCTCTCTCTCTCTCTCTCTCTCTCTCTCTCTCTCTCTCTCTCTCTCTCCCTCCTCTCCCTCTCTCTCTCTCTCTCTCCCTCCTCCCTCCCTCCCTCCCTCCCTCCTCCTCCCTCCTCCTCCCCCTCCCTCACCTCGCCCTCACCTCACCCTCACCCTCTCCTCTTCCCTCTCCTCTCCCTCTCCCTCTCCCTCCCTCTCCCTCTCTTCTTCTCCTCTCCCCCCTTTCCCTCTCCCCCTCCCTTTCTCTATCTCTCTTGTTATTTGCATTTACCAATATCTCATTCTCTTGCACACGCATTCAGATGCACACACTGCAGTCATTCACTAATTTACATTGTTGCACTTTAACAATTTTCTTTGGTTACGTTTCAATATTACTTTACACTTAATGGATGCGATAGCCACGCCCATTTTAGCAGAAAAAATAGTGGTAATAATAGTGATGATAATGATGATGATGATATAATAATAACAGTGGTGGTAATGATAATGATGATGATAAATAAATAAATTGATTCAGAAAATTTATGAATAGTCGTGTAACTTCCCAATTTGCTTAAGAATTATGTGTGCAGTTTGTAACCAGGTTTCTCTGCCCTATTTTGCAAGTGAATACATACATATGTAAATATTCAAACGTATGCAAATTAATAGATGGATGAGGATAAAAAACGACGACAATAATTAGTAGTAAGATTATGAGGCAACTGTGAATGCGTCTGCGAAGTATCAGCTGGGCTCACAACATGACCCAACATGTCTGGAAACGGTCGTGGTCATGTGTCAGGTGAAGCTAGAATTATCGTGAAGTTAGACTCGCTCGTGTGTGAGTTAGGGCCGCCAGTGTATACCGGAACACTTTTAAATCGTCTCGGCCCTGTTACAACGACCCAAGTGGCCGTTGTAACAGGTTCACCTTTGCGGTAGTCAGCTTCGTCGG
This sequence comes from Penaeus vannamei, assembly GCF_042767895.1. NCBI lineage: Eukaryota > Metazoa > Arthropoda > Malacostraca > Decapoda > Penaeidae > Penaeus > Penaeus vannamei. The sequence goes on along the minus strand of NC_091583.1, from coordinate 28,056,664 downwards.
TCGTTGCAACAGACTGTATGCCGGTTATACTTCGTTAAAGCGACCACCCAAAGCCAGCGGACAGACGGGGACCGCCGCGCACGAACCGCCCGCGGGAATTGCATTATTGCATTGTTGCAGTGAGTTACCGCCGGGTCTTTATGCAACACGAGGCCATGCACGGCCACTAAGGGCCTCGTAACTGCATGCGCGAGGCGGTTTCTCTCGGGGAAGAGGTTTCGTGTGGACAGGCGGCGGCCGGGCGCTGCGGCGGCGGCTCCACGATCGGCGGGCGTGGGCGTGGGCGTGGGCGTGGATAAGGATGCAGGTGGATGTCTCTCTCTCTCTCTCTATCTATCTATCTATCTCTATCTCCTTGTCTCTCTTTCTCTTCCTGTCTCTCTCTCTCCCTCCCTCTCTCCCTCTCTCTCTCTCTCTCTCTTCTCTCTCTCTCTCTCTCTCTCTCTCTCTCTCTCTCTCTCTCTCTCTCTCCCTCTCTCTCTCCTCCTCTCTCCTCTCCCTCCCCCTCCCTCTCCACCTCCCTCCCTCTCCCTCTCTCCCACCCTCTTCCCCTTCTACCCTCCCTCCACCCTCCTCCCTCCTCCCTCTCCCACACCCTCACCCTTCCTCCCTCCCTCCCCCTCTCCCCTGTCACAGTCAAAAGTCCCGGATCCAGCATGCCAATCAATCCAACCTCGAGATCGCCCCTATTGCACTCCCCATTCAGCCGTCCCTTGGTGGCCTTGCATCATCAACGTGTGCAATCCATTCTTCATGCCCCCTTTTATTCCTCCCCTCTTCCTGTTCTTCCTTATTCTCATTTTTTTTTTTTTTTTACTTTTCTTTCCCTTCTCATGTCTTTCCGTTCTTCTGTTCTTCTGTATCCTCTTTTTTTTCTCCTGATCTATATCATACACCCCCTTATCGCCCCTTCTCCTCCCTCCTCCTCCTTCTCCTTCCCTCCTTCTCCCTTCTCCTTCTCCTCCTTTTTCCCCTTCTTCAGCCTCTTCTTCCCTCCCCGTTCTTCCTCTTCTCCATCGTCTCTCTCTCTATCCCCCTTCTCTCCCACTCCTTCCTTCCCCTTCTCCTTCCATCCCCTAATCCCTTCCCCTCCTCCTCCTTCCCGTTCACTCGTTCTCCATCCTGCCATCTCCTCCCCTTCTCCCCACCACCTCTCCTCCATCCTAACTCTTCTCCCTCCCTCCACCACCTCTCCTCCATCCCCTTTCCCCACTCCCCTCCTTCACCCCTCCTCCATCCTTCAACTCCTCCCCCTCCATCCGTCCCTTCCCCTTCTTCCTCCATCCTCCAAACTTTCCCTTTCTCTTCCCCCACCCTTTCCCCTTACCCGATTCTCTTCCCCATCATCCTCCCCATTCTCTCCCTCCCACCCCATTCTTCCCCCACCCCACCCCATTCTTCCCACCCCACCCCATTTCCCCCAATCCCTTCCCACCCCCATCTCTCCCAAATCCCCTGCCACCCCATTCTCCCCAATCCCCCTCCCCCCCATCTTCCCCAATCCCCCCCCACCCCCATTTTCTCCCCCCACCCCCTCCCACCCCATTCTCTCTCCTCCCTAATCTCCCCATCCCCCCACCCCCACCCCATTCTTCTCCCCTTCCCCATTCTCTCCCCATTCTCCCCCCAACCCCATTCTCTCCCCAATCCCCCTCCCACCCCATTCTCTCTCCTCCCCAGTCTCCCCATCCCCCACCCCCACCCCATTTTCTCCCCCACCTCGCACCACCCCCACCCCCACCCCAGTCAACACAGTCCCCTCCCAACCCCATTCTCTCCCTTCCCTCCCCCACCCACCCCAGTCTAAGCACAGTCTCCTCCCACCCCATTCTCTCCCCTTCCCCATCCCCCCACCCATCCCCCCCAAAACAGCCGAAAGCACAGTCCCCGCCAGCCTCCCAGGTAGCCCACAAGCCGGCTGACCGAGAGCTGAACTTTGGCCTCTGAGCATCTCTTCTTGGGGGGAGAGTCTGAGCGAAAGTCTGTGGGAAAATTTCCTTTCGTTCGCTCGGTCGGGGCGGTCGCGAGGAGAGGAGCACTGGTTCTGCGTTACGGGTGGGAGTGTGGGGGGATTTTTTCTATTTGTTAGTGTTGGGTTTTTTTATTGTTTAGGTTATGCTATTATTATTTTGGTTATTTGGTTGATATCATTATTATTTTGTTTGTTTAGTTTGTATTATTATTATTTTATTTATTTAGTTTATATCATTATTATATTATTTAGTTTATATCATTATTATTATATTTATTTAGTTTATATCATCATTTACAATGGGAATGATAGTAATTGTTATTATTATTATTATTATTATTATTATTATTATTATTATTATTATTATTATTATTATTATTATTATTACTATTACTATTATCATTATCCATTTTTATTTGTTTATTGTTATTTTCTTAGACGAGGATATGTGACTTATGGAATTAATTTGATTAGGAAACTTATTTTTTTAGATAATTGTATTCCTTGAGAGAGAAATGGCGAACGAAGATTAATGAGTAAGGCGGAATCATTTTGAAAAACAAATATCAGATGTTTTTCACATGAAGAAGTGAAAGGATGCTGAGTGTTCGTGAGTATGGGGGGGAGGAGGGGGGGGAGGGAGGGGCAGGAAGTGGAGGAGGGAGAGGAGAAGGAGAAGGAGACAGAAACAGAGACAAAGAGACAAACGAAAATAGAGACAGACAGAAATAGAGAGACAGACAAATAGACAGAGAGGGACAGAAACAAAGAGGTACAAAAACAGAAACAGAGACAGACAAAGAGACAGACAGAAACAGAAACAAAGAGACAGACAGACAAACAGAAACGGAAACAGAGAGACAAACGCAGACAATCAGTATACGTACGTGTGTGTAAACCTTCAACTTACTCTGTGTACGTAAAGGAGAAGAAATAAGTAACTGTATGTGTACACTTCCCTCTTTCCCCCGTTGTATACTTCCACGTACACGTAGAACCCCCCCCCCCACACACACACACACAAACACACACACAAACAAACACGTGTACACACAACCATACAACAGACATATCAAAAACACCTCCATGAATCCACTCGAATATTTACAACAGCGGAATGAAATGCGTTTATATTTTCACACGAAATCAATATGTTGCATAATCGGCAGGATTGCAAAAGAGGCTTCACTCAGCCTTTTGTTTTAATTCGAATATTGCACATCAATTTTTTCTGGCTTATTGCGTCCCGTTGTTGCAGAAGAGAAAATGGATTATTTTGTGTGTTGTCTGATGTTGTAATTCGGTAATTGGTTTTATATAATTATTGCAATGTTTGGGTATCATGATTTCTTTTTTTTATGGCTTTGATTTTGTTGATAGTATTAAAGGTGTTATTATCGTCATTATTGCTAGTAGTAATAACATTAGTAATTGTAATAGTAGTAGTAGTAATAGTGATAGTAGCAGTAGGAGTACTAGAAATAGTAATAGTAGGAGTAGTAGTAGTAGTAGTAGTAGTGATAATTAGAGTAGTAGCAGAAATAGTAATAGTAAAAATACTAGTAGTAATCGTTGTAGTAATATCAATAGTAATAGTAGTAGCAGTAGTGGTAGTATTAGTAGTAGTTGTCCAATTATGAATATTACCATAATCATTACAATCATCATTAATTCTATCCTCGTGTAATGAATGATAGTAAAGCAAAGAGTATCATCACCATAATATCATCACCATTAATTTGATTCAGAGTTGGGCAGTGAGATGATGAGCCGAATTCTGCCCAAAGGGTGATGAACCGCCCAGAGACATCAGGCATCGGGCAAGGGGTAGGGGGCAGGGGGCAGGGGGCAGGGGTAGGGGCAGGAGCAGGGGATTGGGGCATCGGGAAGGGGTAGGGGTGGGAGTCAAGGGGTAGGGTAGGGGTAGGGGGTAGGGAGGTAGGGGCAGGGGCATGGGGTAGGGGGTGGTGGGCAGGCATAAGGCGTGGGGGCAATGGGGGCACTTTGTTCTGAAGAAGAATGGAATGTTTGAGAGAGAGAGAAGAAAGAGGAGGGGTGGGGGTGAGAGAGGTTGGGAGGTGGAGGAGAGATGGGAGGAGGAGGGGAGAGAAGGGGGTAAGGAGCAAGAGAGAGAGAGAGAGAGAGAGAGAGAGAGAAAGAGAGAGACAGAGACAGAGACAGAGAGACAGACACAGAGACAAACACAGAAAGAGAAAGAGAGAGACAGAGAAAGAGAGAAAGAGAGAGACACACAGAAAGAGAGAAAGAGAGAGACACACAGACAGAGAGAGAGAGAAACCGAGAGACCGAGTAGAGAAGGAGGAGAGAAAGAGAGTGAAGGAGGAGAGAAGGAGAGAAAGAGAGAAAGGGGGGAGAGGGGCAAAGGAGTGAAGGAGTGAAGGAGGAACGGGAGAATGTCAACAATCCGCCATGGGGGCTGAATTGAGCCTCGCAGAACAAAAAAGACACTCAGACCACATTATTGGGCCCAGCTGCTGAGGCTTTGGTATCCCCCCCCCCCTTCAACAGGCTTACCTCTTCCCCCCTCTTCTTCCTCTCGTCCTCCTCTCTTCCCTCTCTTCCCTCTCTCTTTCTTCTTCTTCCCCCTCTCCTCCTCTCTCCCCTCTCTTCCCTCTCCCTTCCCCCTCTTCCTCCTCCTCTCCCTTCTTCTGTCTCTCCCTCTCCTCTCCTTCTCTTCCCCCTCTTCTCTTCTCTTTCCCCTCCACCCTCCCTCCTCATACCCCTTTCATCTTCCTTCCTCCTTCCCTTATCCTCATTCTTCTCGTCTACTACGTCTTCCATCCTCTCTTCCCTACCCCATCTCTCCCTCTCTTCTCCCCCTCTCCTCCACCCACCTCTTCTTCATCTCCCTTCCCCCAAATTCACCTTATCCTCTCTCTCTCTCTCTCTCTCTCTCCTCCTCTTTCTACCCCATCTCTCCTCCTCTCTTCTCCTCTCTCTCTCATCTCTCTCTCTCTCTCTCTCTCTCTCTCTCTCTCTCTCTGTCTCTCTGTCTCTCTCTCTCTCTCTCTCTCTCTCTCTCTCTCTCTCTCTCTCTCTCTCTCTCTCTCTCTCTCTCTCTCTCTCTCTCTCTCTCTCTCTCTCTCTCTCTCTCACTATTCCTCCTTCTCTCTTCCGCCTTCTCCACTCCTCCACCCGCCACACTCTCTCCTACTCCCCTCCCCCCCCTCACCACCACCACCCACCACCCCCTTACTCTCTTTCATTTAGCTGCTCTTAATTGCTCAAAGAGAACAGCAAGACGCTAGAACCGACGGGTAGAACCTCCGGGAACGCGCGGTGGGAACCCGAAGGCCCGAGGTCCGTCGCTTGGGAGTTCCGTCGGATATTTTTTTAATGTTTTTTTTCGTTTTTTCTTTTTCTTTTATTTTTTTGTTTTATTCGTGGTGGGACTAGGAGGAGAGGGAGTGGGAGGGTGGGTGGGGGGGAGAGGAGGAGGGAAAAGGTAGAGAGAGAGAGAGAGAGAGAGAGAGAGAGAGAGAGAGAGAGAGAGAGAGAGAGAGAGAGAGAGAGAGAGAGAGAGAGAGAGAGAGAGAGAGAAAAGGAGAGAGGAGGAAGAGAGAGAGAGAGAGAGAGAGAAAAAAAAAAGGAGGAGGAGGAAGGGAGTGTTGTAAGGGAACCGGGGAGAAGGAAGAGGGGGCTGAGAGAAGGAGAGAAGGAGAGATGAAGAGGGGGGGGGAGGAAGGAAAGAAAGAGGAAGAAGAAGAAGGGGAAAGAGAAGGGAAGAAGAAGAAGAAGAGGAAGAGAGAGAGGAAATAAAGAAGAGGGAGGAAGAAGGAGAGAAGGGACAGAAGACAGACAGACATACCGACAGACAGACAGACGGACGGACGTAGCGGAGAACCAGAAGTCGTGTCAGCTTGTTAGCGTGTTCATGTTCTTCGGTTATTGGTGATCATGTCGCGGTTAAGAGTCGACTTCGGTGTTCTTTCTGCTTTTTTTTCTCTTGTTTCGTAGTAATTGGTCTGATTTTTTTTTCCATTTTCTTTTTTTAGATTCTTTCTCTCCTTTCTTCCCTCCATCTCCTCCTCCCCTCCCCCTCCCTTTCTTTCTCTGTTTGGTTCTTTTATCTCTCACTCTCATTATCTCTCTCTCTCTTTCTTTCTCTCCCATTCACTCTCTTCCTCCTCTTCTCCCTTTTCCTCTTCTCTTGCCTTCTGCTTTTCTCCCTCTTCGTCTCCCTGTGTCTCTTTCACCCCCCATCTTTTTCTCCATGATCGTTCTCCTTCCTCATTCTCTTGCCTCTTCCTATTCTCCTCCCTCTCTCTCCTGCCTCTTCCTATTCTTCTCCCTCTCTCTCCTGCCTCTTCCTATTCTTCTCCCTCTCTCTCCTTCCTCTTCCTATTCTTCTCCCTCTCTCTCCTGCCTCTTCCTATTCTTATCACTCTCTCTCCGGCCTCTTCCTATTCTTCTCCCTCTCTCTCCTGCCTCTTCCTATTCTTCTCCCTCTCTCTCCTGCCTCTTCCTATTCTTCTCCCTCTCTCTCCTGCCTCTTCCTATTCTTCTCCTTCCTCCTCCCCCCCTCTCTCCGGTCTCTCAGCTTCAAACGCAAATTCTCTGACTGGAAATATTTATTAGAACTCTCCCTGCTATGTCTGAGAAATGACCTTCCTATTTCTAATGTAAAGGAAATGAACTACCCGTTTCACCTGAGAAAGGAGTCGGGGATTCTTATATATCGAAAAATATGGTTGACTTTGTGAAGGGGGAAAATAGAGGAGGAGAGAGAGGGAGAAAGAGGGAGAGAGGGAAGGAGGGAGGGAGGGAGGGAGAGGAAGATAGAAAGAGAGAGATGGGTGAAGGAGAGAGTGGGAGGCAGGGAGGAAGGAAGGGAAGGAAAAGGGAACTGGAAATAGGAACTGACGGAGGAAGAGGGAGAGAGGGGGAGAAGAGAAGGAGAGGGAGAGAGTAGAGAAGGAGAGAGAGAGAGTAGAGAGAGAGAGAGAGAGAGAGAGAAAGAGAAAGAGAAAGAGAAAAAGAAAGAGAACGAGAGAGAGAAAGACAAACAGAGAGAAAGAGAAAAAGAAAAAGAAAGAGAACGAGAGAGAGAACGAGAAAACGAAAAGGTAGCCATCCGCGGGGCCGGAGGAGAAGGTCTGGTGTCGCGGGCTCCCCCCCCCCCTTGGTAATTTGTCGTGGGAGGCCCCGAGTATCGCGTTACTCTCTGTTACCCCGATTTTCCTCTTTCTTGTACCCTTTTCCCCGCAGCTGACGTCGCGAGGTTGTTTCCTTGGTCGTTGTGGAGGGGAGGATGGAGGGAAGGATGGGTATGGAGGAGGAGGTGTGTGTGTAGGGGGTTAGTTTAGTGTGTGTGTGGGAGAGGGGGGGAGGGGTAGTGTTGTGTAGTGTAGTGTGATGTTGTGTGTGTGGGTGTGTGTGTGTGTGTGTGTGTGTGTGTGTGTGTGTGTGTGTGTGTGTGTGGGTAGGGTGTGTAGGGTGTATAGTGTGTGTATGTAGTGTTGGGTAGTGCACTGTAATGTAGTGCGTGTACAGTGTGTGTATAGTGTGTATGTGTGTGTGTTTGTATGTATGCGTACACATTTTTATCAAGACAAGTCTGATTGATTTAGGATCTAAAACCCACAAAATGTATTATACATTCAATCTAACTTTGAAAAAAAGACTAACATATTCCCTCCTTTTCTCACTAAAACATCTCCCCCTCTATCCCCCCCCATCCCCACCCCACCCCGTGACAGGCACAAGGACTGCCATTCGATTCTATATCTCTATATTTAGTCAAGAAAGTCATCTCTATCTCGCAGCCCCAGAGACAGGCATGGGCGGTCACCAGATCGAGGGCGGGATCGCGGCTACCTCTCGTGGGCGGCTAATGGTGATGGTTCTTGTAATAATTAGGAGGGTGGTAATGGGGTTCTTTTCTTGGGTTTTGTTCTTTGTGCTTCGGATATTTTTTGAGTTTTTTTATTCTTTGTCTTTGTTTTGTTTTCTTTGTTTTTTTGTTTTTTTCTTTTTTTTTCGTTCTTTGTTTTCCGTGTACAGTATTGGTACGTACATCCTTCCCTCCTTTCCTTTCCCTCTCTTCCTCTTCCTCTTCCCACCTCCCTTCTCTTTTCTTTCCTTCCCTTCCCTTCCCTCTCTTCCTCTTACTCTTCCCACCTCCTTTCTCTTTCCTTCCCTTCCCTCTCTTCCTCTTTCCACCCTTTCCTCCTCCCTCTTTTCCTTCCCTTCCTTCTCTTCCTCTTCCCACCCTTCCCTCCTTCCTCTTTTCCTTCCCTTCCCTCTCTTCCTCTTCCACCCTTCCCTCCTCCCTCTTTTCCTTCCCTTCCCTTCCCTCTCTTCCCACCCTTCCCTCCTTCCTCCCTCTATCCCCCAACCACCCTCCCACCTCTGCCAGGCCTCGGTACCGCACCTAATAATTACGCCAACAGAACTCTGTGCCTGCCCCGCCTTCCCCCCCCTTCCCCCACCCCTATTCGCAGGTACTGTCGATGTACAATCCAGGATGAAGAGATAATGGCGTATATACTTGATTTTTCCAGATTGATTTTCTTGTTTGAATGAAGCAATTTGAGAATTATTTTCCTATTTTTTTGTTAAGAGGTTATGGGGTATGGTCAGCGGTACCAACTTGAAGTTAGAAATTGATTATTTTTTTTTTAGCGTCGGATACCCCAAGCACTACCCTCGCTACTGGCAACACTGCCGCTTGTCGTAACGGCGAACCCATCAATCCCAAAGTAGGGGGGGGGGGGTAGGAAGGGATGAGGGGGGAGGGGGTGAAATGGGGAAATGGGAGGGGGGGGGGAGAAGGAGGCCCACCCACGCAGACCATACTGGGGAGTCTGTATCCCACATTAACCTCCTACACCGGGAATAGATTTTTTTTCTCGATAATGTGTACTTTTCCCTTGGTGTATTTATTGTTCTTTGTTTGCTTGTTTGTTTTTTGTTTATTTTGTTTTGGTTTTGTATTTTGTATTTCTGTCCGGGAGAAAATACGAATTAACTAAGGGAATTTTCCTTCATAAGTTTTTTTCTGTATGGTTGTGCCTGATTATAGTTTGTAAGAGTGAAGGAGTTGAACGACAGACCTATTCTTTTCTCAGGTTATTATGTATATGGTTTGTAAGAGAGAAGTAGAGCGACAGACCTATTCTTTTCTCGGGTTATTATTTATATGGTTTGTAAGAGAGAAGGAGTAGAACAGCAGACCTATTCTTTTCTCAGGTTATTATTTATATGGTTTGTATGAGAGAAGTAGAACGACATACCTATTCTT
>NC_091583.1:28034928-28042428 GCF_042767895.1 Penaeus vannamei | reverse complement strand
GGACACCGAAAGAGAGAAAGTAGGAGAGTGTGTGTATGTGTGTGTGTGTGTGTGTGTGTGTGTGTGTGTGTGTGTGTGTGTGTGTGTGTGTGTGAGAGAGAGAGAGAGAGAGAGAGAGAGAAAGAGAAAGAGAGCATGAGCGTGTAAATACCAACCTCCGGTGTGTGTGTGTGTGTGTGCATGAGCGTGTAAATACCAGCCTCCGGTGTGTGTGTGTGCATGTATGTGGATATGCATGCATTCATGCATTTAAATGTGGTTATATATCGACTTAAACTAAACGTATACATCTATTAGTATTTATTCTTTAACAGAAAGTATCCCAATAGAAAAATGCGCGTGAACATTCCGTCAGTACTTATGCATATCCGCGTTGATTCCTCCCGATAAACATGTTGAGGTCTGCATGTGCGTGTGCGAGGGTACAGTTGCGCTGTCTGCATGTGCGTGTGCGTTTATGTATTGTATTTATGCATGTTCGGATATTAGCCTATTCATGCGGGTCAGCTCATGAGAAACAACAACATGGAACTGAGATTAATTCGTTGAGATTTCTGCGGTTTGGCGGGACGGGCTTCAACTTTTGCGAGAGGAGGAGGAGGAGAAGAGGAGGCGAAGAGGAGGATGAGAAGGATGAAAAGAAGGAAGAAAAGGAGGAGGAGGAGAAAGATAAAAAGAAGAAAGAAAGGGAGAAGAGGAAGAAAGATGAAAAGAAGAAAGAAGAGGGGGGGTTGAGGAAGACGTGGAGGAAAAGAAGAGATAAAAGGAAGACAAGGAAGTGGAGGGGGATGAGAAAGAGGTGGAGGAGAAGAGGAGGAGAAAGAAAAGACGAAGAAGGAGTTGGAACCGAGTTTGAACAAGATGTGGGTTCTCCTCCCCCCCTCCCCTTGCTCCTCCACCCACTCGCTGTGTTCAGTCTTCTCAGTCCTCCTTGTTGTTTCGCTTTCTCTTTTTCTCTCTCTTTCTGTGCCTTCCTCTTTCTCCTTATTTGTTTTTCTTCTTTTACTTACTTTCTCCTATTTTTCTTTACCTTCTTCGCATTTTCTTCTTTTTCTTACCTCTCTTCTAGCTTCTCTCCATACTCCTCTTCCCTTCCCTTCTTCTTCCATTTTCTCTAAACTCTCTCCTCTTTTTTCTCTCCCTTCTTCCAACTGCTCTCTCCCTCACACCCCCTCATACCCCCCCCCTCCTTCCACCCTAAAAACACACTTATCCCACAAGTCTTAATCCCAGAAAATAATTGTGTCAAGCCGTTTCACCTCCTCCTCCTCTTCCTCTTGTTTCTCCTTCTCCTTCTCTTCTTCTCTTCATTCCTATACCTACTCTCCTTTACTCTGTTTCCCCACTTTTCTTCACTTTCTTTTCTAATTTTTATTTTCACTCTTCCTTATTCTTCTCCGTCTTCTCCTGCTCATCTTTCTCTTCCCTCTCCTCCTCCCTTCCTCATCCACCTCCTCCTATTCCTCTTCTTCTTCCTCCTCTTCCACCTCCTCCTCCTCCACCTCCTCCTCCTCCTCCTCCTCCTCCTCCTCCTCCTCCTTCTCCTCCCTCCCCCCACCTCCTCCCTCCCTCCTCCTCCTCCTCCTGTTCCTCCTCCCTCCTCCTCCTCCTCCTCCTCCTCCTCCTCCTCCTCCTCCTCCCCCCCCACCTCCTCCTCCTCCGTGTCCTTAGCTGGCCCCAATAAGGAGTAATCAAACATTAGTAATGCCATCACGGTGCCCGCTCGAGATAATTACTGACTGAGCCAACGCCTTGAAGAAAGGTGAGAGGGGGAGAGAGGGGAAGGGGGAGAGAGGGGGAAGGGGAAGGGAGGGGGAAGGAGGAGAGAGGAGGAAGGGAGGAGGGGGAAGGAGGAAGGAAGATAGGAGAAGAGATGGGGGAAGATAAGAAGGGAGTGAGATAGGGAGAGAAAGAGAGAGAGACTGGGGAGGGAGGGGAGAGGGAGAGGGAGGGAGAAAGAGAGGGTGAGGGGGAGAGAGAGGAGAGGAAGGGAGGAAAGTAGGGAGATACGGAGGGAGGGGGAAGACAGGGAGTTAGAGAGATCAAGAGAGCGAGAGCGAGTCAGTTTTGAGTTAAAGTAAAGAGAGGAAAAAATAAACAAGCAAGAAAAAAATAAAATAAAAACTGAAAAGAGACACCGAAACCAATACAGTGACCATCTCTCTCTCTCTCTCTCTCTCTCTCTCTCTCTCTCTCTCTCTCTCTCTCTCTCTCTCTCTCTCTCTCTCTCTCTCTCTCTCTCTCTCTCTCTCTCCTCCCTCTCTCTCTCTCTCTCTCTCTCTCTCTCTCTCTCTCTCTCTCTCTCTCTCTCTCTCTCTCTCTCTCTCTCTCTCTCTCTCTCTCTCTCTCTCTCCCTCTCTCTCTCCCCCTCTCTCTCCCCCTCCCTCTCTCCCCCTCTCCCTCTCTCTCTCTCTCTCTCTCTCTCTCTCTCTCTCTCTCTCTCTCTCTCTCTCTCTCTCTCTCTCTCTCTCTCTCTCTCTCTCTCTCTCTCTCTCTCTCTCTCTCTCTCTCTCTCTCTCTCTCTCTCTTGACTTTTAGTTGCTTATATTAGTTATGATGAAAAATACGCGACGTGCTTCATGTGTGTAATTTACTTATGCTGAGAGGAAGAGAGGGAAAGGGAAGAGGAGAGAAAGAATGGAGAGATTGTGGGAAGAGAGAGGGGAGGGAGGGAGGTAGAATGATAAAGAGGAGAGAGAGAGAGAGAGAGAGAGACAGACTGACTGACTGACTGACTGACTGACTGACTGACTGACTCACTGACTGACTGACTGACTCACTGACAGACAGACAGACAGACACAGACAGACAGACAGACAGAGAAAGAATGAAAGAAGCAAAAGGGGGAAGGTTATATTATGTTTACATTTCAAATTCACCCTCTCCTTTTTTTTATAACATTTCCTCCTTTGCAATTATTACAGCAATTTTACAAAATTAAAATAAACGCTTCACTCCACTGCAGAGAATTTAATCCATTTAATAACCCAAATTAATTAACTCATGTTGCAAGGAGGGATTGCAAGGTGCACGAAGGTTAAGATAAGTCAGTCATGAAGTCAAGCTCATGACATCAGTACGATCTCATGGCGAGGAACCGACTGTTGTCATGTTGTGTTTTTCACGAACTTCATGAGTCCAAGAGGCAATGAAACCTGATGAAATACGTCATGAAATACATTCTAAAAGACTTATACATTGATGTCTTGATACAACATACATTAGGATCATCCGAAATCATACGGGGTAATATAACTTTAATTAAATACATAACAGAACACACGAGTCATGCTGTGTTTTTCACGAACTTCATGGAATCAAAGAGGCAGTGAAACAAGATGAAATACGTCATGAAATACATTAAAAAAGACTTGTACATTGATGTCTTGATACAATATACATTAGAATCATCAGAAATCATACGTAGTAATATAACTTTAATTAAATACATAACAGAACACACGAGTCATGCTGTGTTTTTCACGAACTTCATGGAATCAAAGAGGCGATGAAACCTGATGAAATACGTCATGAAATACATTCTAAAAGACTCATATATTGATGTCTTGATACAATATACTTTAGAATCATCCGAAACCATACGGAGTAATATAACTTTAATTAAATATATAAAGAAAGACACGAGTATTGTCGATTCAAAAGCCTTATGGAAATTAAAAGAGACGTTAAACCACGAACAAGCAAGAAGATTTAATTAACCATATAAAAGAATATATTTAGAGTGATATATATTCACTTTAATCCGGTTTCACGTCACGCCCTCCCTCGCAAGGGTGTTCTTTCAGAGCTAATAATCTAATTGTAATTTAATCGAATAACTGATACGATAAACAGAAATGCACGATTATCCACAGGTAATTAAAGTCAATATTAATGATGTTATGATGTATTAAACTCAATATTAATTATATTAGGATATATTTAGTGTCAGATGTGCAGTTTTATTTGAGTAACTTAAACGATAAACAGAAACACACGATTATGGACAGGTAATTAAACTCAGGTTAATTGTATGTTTAAATGTTTGATTTGATTTAGTAATGTTTAATAGAAGGGATAATAGAAAGAAAGAGAAATACTTGACTTACGGAGAGGTAGGCAGCAACAAAAACACGTGACTCGGAACAAGTGAGAGGAATTTTCCAGGCGGTTCACAGACTCACGCGGGGGGGGGGGGGGGGAGGCACGAGGCTGTGTTCGATCGGTCGTTCGCTCGTTCGGTTGTTCGGTTGTTTGTGTGTTCGTTTTTTTTTCGTTTGTTTGCTTTTATTTATTTGTTCGTTCGTTAGTTTGTTTTTTCGACGTTCGCTTGTTCTTTCGGATGTTTTATGTGTTCGTTTTCTCTTTCTCTTTCTCTCCCCCCTCTATTTCTTTATCTCGCTTCCCTTTCGTTCTCCTCTCTTATCTTCATCTCCTCTCTTCGCTCTGTTTCTCCTTCTCCTCCCTCTATTCTCTCTTCCTTTTCGTTCTCTCTTATCTCCTTTATTCTCTCTCCCTTTTCGTTCTCTCTTATCTCCTCTCTTTCTTCCCTTTCTTTCTCCTTCTCTCTTATCTCCCTCTTTGTGCACCAGATTCCGATCATCGTGGACTATCATAGTCTGATTGAATATGTGGACGTGAACAATCGTGAGTGAACATGTGTTGAACGAACGTGAGGGGCCCGGGGTGTGTGTGTGTGTGGGGGGGGGGGGGTATCAAGGGGATCGGAACCCGTTTCGTCGTGGAGGCGCGACAGAGAGTTACATACGGTTGCAAGGGACTGCTTACTGTATTCCTTATTACTTCTTTCGTTATATATATATATATATATATATATATATATATATATATATATATATGTATGTATGTATGTATGTATGTATGTATATGATACATATATGCAAATGCATATATGTATGTATGTGTGTGTATGTATATGCATTTGTGTATATATATTTATGTGTATATGAGAGAGAGAGAGAGAGAAGAGAGAGAGAGAGAGAGAGAGAGAGAGAGAGAGAGAGAGAGAGAGAGAGAAATACACAAGCAGGCTGCATTTCCCATCACGCATAATTTAGGAACGAGACCACGTTGCTCCAGCCTTTCCCGAAATAGCCGTCCATGCAAAACAACAGCTGCCAGACACAACCCGCCAGAGCACGTCCTCTCCACACCATTAACGGCTCCACTTGCCCTCCACTCTCCACCTGGACAGCTCGTTCCAACCTCCATTCTCCACCTGGACAGCTCGTTCTGCACTCCATTATCCACCTGGACAGCTCGTTCTACACTCCACTCTCCACCAGGACAGCTCACTTTACCCTCCTCTCTCCACTTGGACAGCTCCACCTACCGTCAACTCTCCACCTGGACAGCACCACCTACCGTCAACTCTCCACCAGGACAGCTCACTTTACCCTCCTCTCTCCACTTGGACAGCTCCACCTACCGTCAACTCTCCACCTTGACAGCTCACTTTACCCTCCACTCTCCACCTGGACAGCTCCACCTACCGTCAACTCTCCACCTTGACGGCTCACTTTACCCTCCACTCTCCACTTGGACAGATCCACTTACCGTCAACTCTCCACCTTGACGGCTCACTTTACCCTCCACTCTCCACTTGGACAGCTCCACTTGCCGTCAACTCTCCACCTTGACGGCTCACTTTACCCTCCACTCTCCACTTGGACAGCTCACTTTACCCTCCTCTCTCCACTTGGACAGCTCTACCTACCGTCAACTCTCCACCTGGACAGCTCCACCTACCCTCCACTCTCCACCTGGACAGCTCCACCTACCCTCCACTCTCCACCTTGACGGCTCACTTTACCCTCCACTCTCCACTTGAACAGCTCCACCTACCTTCCACTCTCCTACCCTAGCACTTCCCCTTATCGCTCCAATCTCCATCTGGACGGATCCACCTACCTTCTACTCGCCATTTTCCACCTGACCGGCTTCACTTAGCCTCCACTTTCCACTCACGCTCTGTTTTCCACTTGAACGACTCCACTTAAACTCCACTCTCCACTTACCACGACTCTTGCCCTTCACGCTCTTTTTAGCCTCCACATTCCACAGTACTTGCCCTCCAAGCTCCTTACTCCACCTGAACGGCTCCACTTACCCCAACACTTGCCCTTCAAGCTCCATATTCCACCTGATCGACTCCACTCACTCTCTACAGTTTGTGCTTAACCTAATTTACCTTTTCCACTTCACTATGGACGGCTCCACATCCCTCCACACTCTTCCACTCGATGGTTGCACTTTAACACTTGCCCTCTCCACGTTCCTTCACTGGACGGTTACACTTTCTTGTCCCCTGCTCTCCACTCTACACCATGGATGGCTCCACTTCCCTCTTCTTTCCACTCTGCTCCACTGGATGGCTCCACTTCCCTCTTCTTTCCACTCTGCTCCACTGGATGGCTACCCCCTGTCTTCCACTTTTCCACTATGCACGCTTCCACTTGCCCTCCACTTTTCCTTTCCCTCCACTGGATGGTCCGCTGACCCTGTGACGCGACTGGCCAAGACAAGTCGTTCAAGGCTGGGGAAGGAGGGGAGAGGGGGGAGGGAAGGGGGTTGATGGGGGTGAAGGAGAGGGAGGGGAGGGGAAGAAGAGGGAAGGGGATGGGAAGGGGAGAGGAGGGGAGGGAAAGAAGAGGGAAGGGGAGGAGAGGAGAGGGGAGGGGAAAAAGAGGGAAGGGGAGGATAGGGAGGGGAAGAAAGAGAAGGGGAAGAAGAGGGAAGGGGAGGGGAGGGGAAGAAGAGGGAAGGGGAAGGGAGGGGAGGGGAGGGGAAGAAGAGGGAAGGGGAGGGGAGGAGAGGGGAGGGGAGGGGAAGAAGAGGGAGTGGGTGGGAAGGGGAGAGGAGGGGAGGAGAGGGGAAGGGAAGAAGAGGGAAGGGGAGGAGAGGAGAGGGGAAGGGGAGGGGAGGGAAGGGGAAGAAGGAGGAGAAGGGAGGGATTATGTTCAATTATTAGGGCAGGAGTGCACGATGTCCGCCCGCAGAAGAGATCTTTATTACAGTCTGCCTTAGATGGGGATCTTATCATGGGAGGTGTTTTCGAGTGAGAGGGAGGGGCGTGGAGGAAGAAGAAGGGGGTGGGGGTGGGGGGTGAGGATGGGGAAGGAAGTGAAATGAGGGTTTATTCCTATTAATATTTCCCTTTTTTTTATCTATCTCTCTATTTGTTCATTCATTCCTATTCCTATTTGAAAGTTTATTCCTGTTAATATTTCCTTATTTTTCTCTATCTCTCTATTCGTTCGTTCATTCCTATTCCCTCTTTTTCCCGCGATGGTATAAGGAAAGTTGATGACGAAGAAACGAATCTTTCAATTTCTGGAGACGAACAGGAAATAATTCACACATAAAAAAAGAGAGATTCCCGCCGCCTTATATACGCACGGAGCCACACATTCCAGCAGGCAGGCAAGCAAGCAAGCAGACAGGAGGGAGAGGAGAGCATGACTTCTCCAAGCAGTAGTA
>NC_091583.1:27999928-28029928 GCF_042767895.1 Penaeus vannamei | reverse complement strand
ATATATATTATATTTTAAAATCAAATTAGCTCCGTTTTACATTTTATGGCAGAATAAAAGTCTCTTTGTTACACATTCATGTTAAATAAAGCTTTAGTGCATTATAACGTAAATGAAAATTTCTTTGTTATAAATTCAGCCGCGTTACACGTAATTTTAATTAAACCGAAATATCTATATTAATCATCAAGCCCAAATGAACTGAACCATAGGCCTACACTAAACGGTAGAATCTACACCATAACAAACTAAGAATCGCAGCACCATTTATCAAGAACACCTTCAAAGTTCTTCATTAAGTCTTATGCCTTCCATACACCGTATCTTGTCCGCTTGTCTCCATAACACAATGGCCTGTGATCGATTCCTTCTCGAACAATACGGAAAACCTCGAAAATTCGCACCTCGGATGCTTGTGTTCTCGCCCCCCCCCCCTTCCCCCTGCCTCCGACCCCCACCCCCCCTCCTCGCCCCGTGCGAAATCCAGCTCGATCCACCGTGTCCAATTCCTTCCTTTTATCCACCTGTGTCTCTCCCTCTATCCATCCGTCTTTTTTTTTTTTTCTTTGGAACTCTGGAGACCATACTTCCGCTTAATGTCGGTTAAGTCGGTTTTTCCCCCTTTTAGTGTGTCTCGTGTTGCTTATGCATTTTTTTTAATTTCTCGTTTGTATTTTGTTGGTTAGTTGATTTCTCTGTTTATTGATTTGTTGTTATTAACTTTTAGATTATATTTTATTATTATTGTTGTTATAATAATGATAATGATTATTATTGCTATTATTATTATTATTAATCACTATTATTATTGTTGTCTCTATTGTTATTACTGTTGTTGTTCTTATCATTATTATAATAATCAAAAACAACTATTATATCCGATCTCGATTGATACTGTGATAATATGGCTCTGTAACATTTTCACAATTAGATCTATTTATTTGCACTTATTTATACGTTGGTGATTTTTTTAGCTCTGACTCGAAATTGATATACGCTCGTAGGCATTTTTATATCACTCACTTATTCATTTGCTTATTTATCTATCTATCTATTTACTTATTTTATTATTATTATTATTATTATTGTTATTATTATTACTATTATTATTTTTGTTATTATTATTATTATTATTATTATTATTATTATTATTATTATTATTATTATTATTATTATTATTATTATTATTATTGTTATTATTATTTTGCGAATTTCGAACTCATACACTTCTAAATATTTTTTTTCTTCATGTTTAGTGCCTAGAAATTAAAAAAAAAAAACTCAAGATCCGGTTAACAAGGAAGCGCAAGCAGAACATATAAAACTTGCAGCTATTTGCATTATATATTATATCGGGCAGCTCGTCCTTCCACGCGACTGCGTTTGTGCTTAGTGTTCTTAGTGTAAAGGTTTAAGGTTAAGAAGTAGATTAAGAGGAATAAAAGGGAGGAGGAGGAAGGGAAGAGAAGAGGAAGGAGGAGGAGGGAGGAGGGGAAGGAGGAGGGAGGAGGGAAGAGGGGAAAGAGAGAGGAGAAGGAGAATGGGGAATGGAGAAAGAGAGAGGAAGAGAAATATTAATGATGATGATACTAATGTTAATTATAAGAAGAAGAATAAGAAAAAGAGAAGAAGAAGAAGGTGGAGGGGAAGAGAACAAGTGAAGAAGAAGAAAACGAGGAGGAGGGAGGAAGGAGAAGAAGAAAAAAGTAAAGAAGAAGGAAAGGAGAAAGAGATGGATAAGCTAATTTAGCATCAAGGGTTTCATTTATATGCAGATTATGTTGGTATGAAATGTTACGTTGGCAATGAAGACGGAACAATAAATACGGTTTATTGCTCCTTTCGTATTGTGTCTGTGTTTTATTTCATCTTTGTTTAGACGTTACTGTTTTTGTATTTTCGTTCACGTAGACGGTGTGTGTATTCTTTGTTTTATTAAGTTTGGTGATGGCTAAATTTTGTATCTATATTGTGTTTTGTTTATTATGCTTGAATTAGTTTTGTTGCAAAGTGGCCATGTTGTTGGATGTGAGTATTATACATATATCATTTTTGTATGATTATTATTCTTATTGTTTTTTTATGTAAATGGTTTGTTAATTTTTTTCTATTCTTTCATTTTACTTATTTTATTTTGTTGAATTTTATTGTTTAAAAAACAAAGCTTTCGGCATTTCTTTATGTTTTATTTTAATGGCCAAACGACAATTTTTCGTTTATATTGTAGTATATGAATATTAACCTATACCTATGTCATATATATATATATATTTTTTATTCATTTATTTATTTATTTGTTTATTTATGTATTTGTTTATGTATTTATTATTATTATTATTATTATTATTATTATTATTAATTTTATTGTTATTATTATTATAATTAAAATTGTTATTGTTATTATCATTATTATTGTTATTGTTATTGTTATCATTATTATTATTATTATTATTATTATTATTGTTGTTGTTGTTGTTATTGCTGTTATTGTCGTTGTTATTATAATAATAATATTTATTGTTATTATTCATTTATTTATATTATTTTTTATATTTTTATTTTTCATTCTTTTTTATTCGGACGATGACCAGGAGGGCGATTAAATGAAGTGTCACTAGGCCTAATTGGCCTTCGCGGGAGGAGGCGAGGCACGCCGGGGATCCTTACCTTTGTCACCTGTTCCTCCGACGGGGCCTCCTCCCCTCCTCCCCCCTCTCCTCTCCTCCTCTCCTCTCTCTTCCTCTCTTCCTCCTGGCGCCCCTTGTCCTCTCTCCCCCTCCTCTCTCTCCTCTCTTCCTCTCTTCCTCCTGGCGTCCCTTGTCCTCTCTCCCCCCCCTCTCTCTCCTCTCTTCCTCTCCTCTCTCTCCTCTCTTCCTCTCTTCCTCCTGGCGCCCCTTGTCCTCCACCGTTTGACTTTCAGCTTCTTTTCTTAGATTTTTTTTTTTCGTATTTCGTATTTTTTGGTAGTATTTGTTTCTTGTCTTTGGTTTTTCTCTCATTTTCATATATATATATATATATATATATATATATATATATATATATATATATATATATATATATATATATATATATAATGTATATGTATATATACACACACATACATACATATTTTTTTCATCGCTTTTTTAGACCCAGTTCCATCCTCTTTTCCTAATGTTTCTGCTCTTTTTTCTTTCTCTTCTTTTTCTTATTCTTATTTTTAGCTTCTTTCCCCTTCACCTATATCTTTTCCTTCTCATTCTCCTCTTTCTCCTCGTCCTCCTTTCCTCCCCTCCTCTTCCACCCCTTCGTCCTCTTCTCTTCATCTCCCTCCTCTCTCTTTTCCTCTTGCTCTTCTTCCTCGTGCCATTAAACTTTTACTCCCCCCCATTTCTTCCCTATACCCCCCCTCATCCCCTACCCTCATTCCCTCCCCCTCTACTCCCCTCCTCCCCCTCTTCCTCTACTCCTTCTCCACTCGCCCTCTTCCTTTTCCTTTGACCCCACCCTTCGTTCCTCTTACTCCCTCCCTCCCTTCCTTCTTCCTTTTCCCTTGCCCCCCTCCTTCGTTCCTCCTACTCCCTCCCGCCTCGCCCTCTCCAACCCCCTTCCCTCTCGAACTCCCCTACTCCTTCCCCCCTCCCCAACCCCCTTCCCTCTCCCCTTCCCCCCCACTCCCCACTACCCCACCCTCCCTTGACCCCCTACTCCCACCCCACCCCATCTCCTCCCATCTCCCCTCACCCCTTGCCCCACCCCACCCCATCTCCCCACTACTACCTCCCCGCCCCTCCCTTGCTCCTCATTGTCTCCGGAATGACTCTGCTGCTTTGTCATCGCCACTCGAAACGCGACGTCGGGAGGGAAGGCTCGCGGCGGACGGGGTGGTTAGCGCCGCCGTTTTACTCGCCCGGGCTGTTTGGCTTATTAGTAATGATGGAGTGGGAGGGAGGGGAGGGAGGGAAGGGAGGGAGGGGAGAGGGAGGGGGTGGGTGGATGGGTGGGTGGGAGGGAGAGGGAGGGTGGGAGGGGGAGGGAGGGTGGAAGGAGGGAGGGTAGGAGGGACAGAGGGATGAGGAGAGGAGAGTAGAGTGAGGAAAAAAGGGAGGGAAGGAGGGAGGATGAGGAGAGGAAAGTGAGAAAAAAGGGAGGGAGGGAGGATGTTGAGGGGGAGGGGAAGGGATGGGAAGAAAGGAAGGAGGATAAGTAAGGAGGAGAGGTAGGAAGAAAAGAGGTGGAGGATGAGGAGGGGGGATGGAAGGGAAAGGGGAGAGGATGAGGTAGAGAGAATAGATTGAGTTAGTCGATAAGGAAAAAGAGTAAATGAAAGGAAAAGGGGTAAGAAATTGAGGTGTAGGAGAATGGGAAGAAAAGTGGAGAAAGATAGATTACGAAGGAGAAGAAATTCATTAATGAATCCTTTTCTTACAAAAAAAAAAGACAAAAAGATCAAGAAACACTTGGAAAAATCTCCCGCGAGTCTGACCATTTCCCCTACAAACCCGTAGGTATTTTCCTTCCTCCAAACCCCTTTTTTATACCCTTCATCCTCTCCCCTTCCTCCATTTCCTGATCTTCCTCGTCTTTCTCCTCCTCCCCCTCTTCCTCCTCCTCCTCCGTTTTCTTCTCCGCTTTCTGCCCCTTCTCATTTTCTCCTCCTCATCCCCTTCTCCTTTTTCTTCTTCACATCCTCCTCCTCCTTCTCCATCTCCACCGCCACCCCCTCCTCCTCCCCATCCCCATCCTCCACCCCTCCCCTTCTCCCCACAGACCAACAGGAGCGCCTACTTTTTTGCGTGTGGGCCGGGACGTGTGTGGGGGGCGTGTCCTCGGTGCGGCGAAGGACCCCGCGGCGGACAACGGCGTCACTGACATGTCCAAACAGCCAGGATCCCGCCACAGGTTCCTCCCCTTTCGGTGGCGTCGGCGGGAGACAATGTAAACGTGACCGGCGGTTGCGAAGGGCTTTTGGGACCTGTGGGTTGGGGTTGGGGTTTGGGTTGAGGTGGAGTTGGGGTTTGGGTTGGGTTTAGAGTTGGGTTGGGGTTGAGTTGGGTTGGTTTGGTTGGGGTTGGGTTGAGGTGGGTTGGGGTTTGGGTTGGATGGGGTTGGTTTGGGTGGAGTTGGGTTGGGTGGGGTTGGATGGAGGTGGGTTGGGTCGGGTTGGGATGAGTTGCGTTGGATGGAGGTGGGTTGGATTGGGTTGAGTTGGGTTGGTTTGGTTCGGATTGGATGGGTTGAGGTGGGTTGGTTGGGGTTGGGTTGCTTTTGGTACCCGTGGTTGGGTTGGGTTGGGTTGGTCGCGGCTTGTGGGACGTCTGGCGCTCTTAACTCTTTCTTTCTTTGGTTTCGGTGTTGTCTGTCTTCCTGTCTCTTCTTCTTCTTCTTTTGATGGTTGTTTGAATCTCGGTGTCTCTGTAAGTTGTTTTATGTCTCGGTCAGTCTCTTTCCGGTTGTCTGTCTGTCTCTTTGCTTCTCGTTTTTACATTCTCTCTCTCTCTCTCTCTCTCTCTCTCTCTCTCTCTCTCTCTCTCTCTCTCTCTCTCTCTCTCTCTCTCTCTCTCTCTCTCTCTCTCTCTCTCTCTCTCTCTCTCTCTCTCTCTCTCTCTCTCTCTCTCTCTCTACGTATTTTCGATATTTAAATCTCTCATGTCTCATTCATACCCTTACCTCACCATTTTCCCGTTTCCTAAAATTAATATTCACTTAACGTATCTAACTCGTCCATCCCATCTTCCATTTCCATTTTCATTTTATTTGTTTTATTCTCATTCATGTATTCTTATTCATGTTAAATAGTCAACCTTTTGAGGAAATTTTGTTCAATAATCAACCTTTTGATGAAATTTTGTTAAATAATCAAGCTTTTGAAGAAATTTTGTTAAATAATCAACTTTTTGAAGAAATTTTGCAATATTCAGACTCATTATCTTCTTTTATTACAAAAATATTTGATTTTCGTTATAAATAGTGCATGATATTCTTTAACCGGACGCGGCATAGTTAAGGAGGGCATTCAAATCGCATGTTAAATACATTATCCCGAATTAAACTTAAGGACAGGCAGTTTGGTCGCGAACAGAAAACGAGGGTAAAAAAATAACTTAAAAAGAAAACGGGAACTTGAATAAATTGTCGCCGAGCTCAGAAATTCAAAGAAAACGGGAACTGAGTGAATTGTCGCCGAGCTTAGAAAAAACACTTTGGGGGGATTTTTGACGCGAGTATTACGTTGTTGCAAGCCGGATCGGAGAAAGTTGAAGGAGGGCGGATTTTAACACGTAAACCGGTCCGGGGGAGATAATAGGCGAGCAAATATCCCGGCTTTGCGATCAATCATTGGGTCAAGATAGTGTCATTCGCCCGCGTGTGGTGTTCGAGCTGTATCGATTGAGGGTTTGGTGTTTTGCTTGCTTGGAAATATTGTTTTTCTTTTTGTCTTTCTTTTCTTCTCTGTCTGTGTCTGTCTCTCTCTCTATCTCTATCTCTCTCTCTCTCTCTCTCTCTCTCTCTCTCTCTCTCTCTCTCTCTCTCTCTCTCTCTCTCTCTCTCTCTCTCTCTCTCTCTCTCTCTCTCTCTCTCTCTCTTTCTCTCTCTCTCTCTCTCTCTCTCTCTCTCTCTCTCTCTCTCTCTCTCTCTCTCTCTCTCTCTCTCTCTCTCTCTCTCTCTCTCTCTATATATATATATATATATATATATATATCCTCTCCCTCTCCCTCTCCCTCGCCCTCGCCCTCGCCCTCGCCCTCGCCCTCGCCCTCCCTCTATCCCTCCCTCACTCCCTCCCCCTCCCTCTATCCCTCTTTCTCAAACCTCAACCCTTAACCTCAATACCCACCAACCCTTCCCCCCATCACCCCATCCCCCATCCCCCCCCATCAGGCAAGAAACCCATTCGCGATTCCGAATTGAAATACGAAGTGGAACAATCTCATCCGTCGAGGTGGGAGCCATGTGTCAAAACAAAAAAAACAACAACAACAAAAAAAGAGCATCGACTTCCCTTATATAGATTCTAAACAAAAGAAAGAAAAGAAAACCAAAAGAGCATCGACTTTGCTTCTAATAGATTCTAAACAAGAGAAAAAAAAGAGAAGAAATAGAGCATCGACTTTGCTTATATAGATTCTAAACAAAAGAAGGAAAAGAAAAACGAAAGAGCATCGACTTTGCTTCTAATCGATTCTAAACAAAAGAAAAACAAAAACAGAAGACCATCGACATCGCTTCTAATAGATTCTAAACAAAAGAAAGAAAATAAAACCAAAAGAAAATCGACTTCGCTTATAATAGATTCTAGACAGGAGAAAAAAAACAGCATCGACTTTGCTTCTAATAGATTCTAAACAAAAGAAGGAAAAGAAAAACAAAAGAGCATCGACTTTGCTTCTAATAGATTCTAAACAGAAGAAAGAAAAGAAAAACAAAAGAGCATCCACTTTGCTTACATAGATTCTAAACAAAAGAAAGAAAGGAGAAATAAAGAGCATCGACTTCGCTTCTAATAGATTCTAAACAAAAGAAAGAAAAGAAAAAAGAAAATCGACTTTGCTTCTAATAGATTCTAAACAAAAGAAGGAAAAGAAAAACAAAAGAAAATCGACTTTGCTTCTAATAGATTCTAAACAAAAGAAAGAAAAGAAAATCGACTTCGCTTCTAATAGATACTAAACAAGAGAAAGAAAAGAAAAACAAAAGAAAATCGACTTCGCTTATAATAGATTCTAGACAAGAGAAAAAAAGAGCATCGACTTTGCTTATATAGATTCTAAACAAAAGAAAGAAAAGAAAAAGGAAAATCGAATTTGCTTCTAATAGATTCTAAACAGGAGAAAAAAAAGAGAAGAAATAGAGCATCGACTTCGCTTATAATTGATTCTAAACAAAAGAAAGAAAAGAAAAACAAAAGAAAATCGACTTTGCTTCTAATAGATTCTAAACAAAAGAAAGAAAAGAAAAACAAAAGAAAATCGACTTCGCTTCTAATAGATTCTAAACAGAAGAAAGAAAACAAAAACAAAAGAAAATCGACTTTGCTTACATAGATTCTAAACAAAAAACAAAAACAAAAGAGCATCGACTTGGCTTATAATAGATTCTAAACAAAAGAAAAACAAAAAACAAAAACAGAAGAGCATCGACTTCGCTTATATAGATTCTGATCCTCCTTTTTCCCGCCTCTCGAGTATGTGGTTTGGGGGTTTTATGGTTATCGCAGTCACGGTGGGTGGGAGGTGGGTGGGGAGAGGGGGGAGGAGGAGGAGGAGGAGGAGGGAGAAAGAGGAGGGAGAGGGGGGGAGAAAGGGAGGAAGAGGAGGAGAAAGGGAGAAAGGGAGGAAGAGGGAGAAAGGGAGGGAGAGGGGGAGGGGGAGGAGAAGAGGAGGAGGAGGAGGAGAGGGGGGGAGAAAGGGAGGGAGAGGGAAAGGAGGTGAGGAGGGAGAGGGAAAGGAGGTGAGGGGGAGAAGAGGAGGAAGAGAGGAGGAGAAAGGGCGGGGGGAGGGAGAAAAGGAGGGATTGGTAGAGAATGAGGAGAGAGGGGGGGAGAAAGGGAGGGATTGATAGAGAATGAGGAGAGAAGGGAGGAGGAGAAAGAGGAGAAATGGAGGGAGATAAGGAGGAGGAGGAGAGGGAGATGGGAAAATGGAAAAGGCAAGAGCAGGGGAGGAGGTGAAGAAGAGAAAGAGAGAGAGAAGAAAAAAAAATTGTGGGACGGACACACACACACACACACACACACACACACACACACACACACACACACACACACACACACACACACACACACACACACACACACACAGAGAGAGAGTGTAAATAAACAGACACACTGACACACAAAGAAAGAAAGACCGCTATACTGAGAAAGAGAATGAGGCAAGAAAAAAAAACGTAAAAAGAAAAAAAGAAAAAAAACGAAAGAAAGAAAAGAAAAACGAAAGAGAGAAAGAAAAAAAAAACACGATGAACATCCATTATCTCTCGTATGTTTTCGTCATCGTGGGTCATCGAGGCCGATTGCCCGAGACTTCCCGGTGGGTTGGGCGGCCTTGCGGGCGGGGTGGGGGTAGGGGGGGTAGGGGAGGGGTGGTTGGGGGGCGCTCTGGTTCCGTGTTGGGTGGATGATGTTTTGATTTGGTTATTGTCATGGTGTTTTGTTTATTGTTTTGATTTTGGTGATTATTATTTTCGTGTTTTGTTTTATTGTTTTGATTTTGGTAATTATTGGTTTCGTGTTTTGTTTATTGTTTTGATTTTGGTAATTATTGGTTTCGTTTTGTTTATTGTTTTGGTGTTTTGTTTATTGATTTGATGATTATTGTTTTGATTTTGTTAATAATAGTTTTCGTGTTTTTTGTTGTTGTTGTTTGTTTGTTTGTAATGTTTATTGTTTTAATGTTATTGTTTATTTTTTTGGCGTTGATGATTGGATTGATGTTTTTTTTATCGTTTAATGATAATTTTTATGTTATTTATTGTGTTAATGGTTTTGTTTATTGTTTTGATGTTTATTATTTTCGTATTATTGTTTATTGTCTTGATGTTGGTGTTTATTATTTTTGTGGGTGTTGTTGATGCTGTCTGTTTGTTTTCGTGTTCTGTGTGAGTCTTTATAAGTTTTATTGTATTTAGTAATAATATTTCCACTTACATTATCAGTGCTATCATTATTTTGCTATTGTCGCTATCGTTATCTTTGTCATTATCCTTTTTGTAATTATTATTATAATTACAAAGCATTATTATTATTATTTTCACTATGTAGTGTGTTATTATCATGATTGTTCTGCTGTTTTTATTTTTAGTGATTATTGTCCCTATAAATAATGATTATCTTTATTGTTTGTTGTATATTATTTACTTATTTATCATTTATTATTGTTCTTATAAATAATGATTATCCTTTTCATCATTATTAGAAGGAATAATTATTCTCTTGTCATTATCATTACTATCATGATTACTGCCGTTATTCCTTGTTTTTCTTCGTATTATCATTGTCATTACGATTCCAAATTCCCATCACGAATTATCGAAAAAATTGTAGTGAGTGATATCGGGCACGAGTTGAAACGCCGCTAGCCAGTGTCATGTTCCGAGAGAGGTGTCATTTCTTTGTCATGATTACAGTGACCGGTTGTGGCAAACATGGCATCATCTCTCAGTAAGTGGGATAGAATTGGCACGGTTTTGCGCGCTGGAACTCTCTGCGAAATGATATGTGAGAGGGAAGAAGTTGGTGTTCTGTTGCGGTGTTTGGAGAATGCGGGAGGGAGAGAGAGAGAGAGAGAGAGAGAGAGAGAGAGAGAGAGAGAGAGAGAGAGAGAGAGAGAGAGAGAGAGAGAGAGAGAGAGAGAGAGAGAGAGAGAGAGAGAGAGAGAAATATATAGATAGATAGATAGATAGATAGATAGATAGATAGATAGATAGATAGGTAGGTAGGTAGGTAGGTAGGTAGGTAGGTAGATAGATAGATATAGGCCTATATGTATAATTATAGTCCACTCTACCAACCCTTTTTAGCTCTCCTCTCGAAACCAAACCTTCCTAGAACCTAGAATATATGAAATTGAGATTTAAAAGAAAAAAAAAAAAAAACCCAAAAAGACATCAATCAGTTCGTCCCAAGGAATCCCTTCCACAGAATTCCACGAGTCACAATTCAAAGCTCCCTTTTTTTTCCTTTTTCGTTTCTTTTTTTCCTCCTTTTTTTCTTTTTTATTTAATGGTTCGTAGCTGGTTGAACTCC
This sequence comes from Penaeus vannamei, assembly GCF_042767895.1. Classification (NCBI taxonomy): domain Eukaryota; kingdom Metazoa; phylum Arthropoda; class Malacostraca; order Decapoda; family Penaeidae; genus Penaeus; species Penaeus vannamei. The sequence continues at coordinate 28,019,199 of NC_091583.1, read as the reverse complement.
GGGGGGTTCCTTCCCTCAGGATCCTGCCGGAGAGAAGCTTCCTTTGAGCCATTATACATTTTCCAGCGGTTGGTCTGGGAGGGAGGGGGCAGGGAGGGAGGGAAGGAGGGAGGGAGAAGGGTAGGTGGAGGGATGGGAGGAGGAAGGGGGGTGGGTGGAGGGGTGGGAGGAGGGAGGGATAGACGTGGAGGTAGAGAGGAGGGAATAGGAGGAGGAGGAGGAGGATAGGGAGGGGGTTGGGGAGGAGGAAGAGGAGAGGAAGGAATAGGAGGAGGAGGAGGAGGAGGATGGAAGTGGGAATGATGTTAGAAGAGAAAAGGGGGAACAGAGAAGGAGGTAGGGAGAGAGGAGCAGAGGATTAAAAAATAGGAAGGTGGGTTGGGGGTCGCGAAGGAACGGGAAGGAGGAGGAGGAAGAGGAGAGGAAGGGGAGACAGGAAGGTGGGAGAATGGAATTGAAGAGGTCGAGGAGGACAAGAGAAGGAAATAAAGGACAGAAGTTTGGAGAGGAGGAGGTGGAGAGGCAAGAAGAAGGGAAGGGAGGAGAAAGAACATAAGTTGGAGAAAGAAGGAGGTAGAAGAAAGAGAAATAGGAGGAGGAGGAAGAGAAAGAAGAATAGAGAGCAACAGGAGTAGGAGGAATGAAGGAGAAAGAACAGGAGTTGAGTGGAAGAGGAAGAGAAAGAAGAAGAAAGATCAAAAGGGGGAATAGGAAGAAGGAAGGAGAAAGAGCAGGAGTTGGGTGGAAGAGGAAGAGAAAGAAGAAGAAAGAGCAAAAGGGGGAAGAGGAAGAATGAAGCAGAAAGAGCAGGAGTTGGGTGGAAGAGGAAGAGAAAAAAGAAGAAGAGAAACAGGAGTAGGAGGAATGAAGGAGAAAGAGCAGGAGTTGGGTGGAAGAGGAAGAGAAAGAAGAAGAAAGAGCAAAAGGGGGAAGAGGAAGAATGAAGCTGAAAGAGCAGGAGCAGGGCGAGGGGGGGGGGGGCTGTCCAGGTCACAACACGCCCATCCATTCTCTCCGACGTCGAGCATCTTCTGTGGCATTCCCGTTCCACTCGTCGTCTGGGGAGATTCTTATCACATATGATTTTTCATTCCCGGGTCTGGGCTGGGAATTATATACATATTTTTCGTTGTTTCTCCTCTTCTCTTTTTTTATTGTTGTTTCTCCTCTTCTCTTTTTTTTATTGTGTCTATTGTTTTCTTTTCGTGAAGGGGAAGAATGCTGTATGGCGATTCCTTTGCAAAATAGGCCTATGCTAAAGAATTCGACTTTATGTTTTGTAATATACAGGCGATACGGGGTATAGGCCTATGCTATTTATTTTTTAGCATGTCTGATTTTTAATGTTTAAAAAAATATGAATGGGAGTGTAAAACTTGAGGAATCATCCATTTTCTCTTTACTACCATTTTTTTCTTCTTTCTTTTTGTATATCTGTCTTCGAGGTATTTCATCCACTCCGGCCTTCATTCGAAATCTACCGCCCATTATTCAGAGTCTTCCACGCTTTCGAACACTTCTACCCCTTGGACTTCCTTTCAACACACACTTGCCATTGACACGCCGTTTCCCCATTATGTAAAAGCCTTGACCATTGCCAACTTCAGCCGAGGCTACTCTATGGCCGCTCTGTTATCACTCTTGCCTTTCCCAATCTGCGCCAAAACTCCCTCGCCTTTCCCCCAACCTCCCCCTATTCCCCAACCTCTCTCAACCTCCCTCTCCCTCCCTCTCCCCCTCCCCCTCCGCCACCTCCCTAACCCTTCCTCAACCTCCCCCTCCCCGTACTTCCCTCCCTCTTCTCCAATCTCCCTCCCCTTCCCCCTACCTCCCTCCCTCTCCCCCAGTCTCCCCCTACCTTCCATTACCTTCCTACCTCTCCCTTCCCCAACCTCCCTTCATCTCCCCCAATCTCCCTCAACCTTCCCCTACCTTCCTCCCCCTCCCCCTACCTCCCAAACCCTCCCCCGCCTTCCTAACCCTTCCCCAACCTCCCTCCCTCTCCCCAACCTCCCTCTTCCCCCCCCTCTCCCAACCTCCCTCCCTCCCCCAACCTCTCCCAGTCTCCTTTACTCCTTTTCTCGGTTTTGTTCGCCATCGTTCCTGCCTGGTCGACTGTATTGTGCTCTTTGTGTGCACAGGTTTCTCTCGAAGGAGGTTACACAGGTTACAAAAGTTGGTGAAAGATGGAGTGTAGGGGAAGGGGGGAAGGGGGGGAAGGGGGGAGGGGGCGATTGCAACAGGGCGAGGGCGTTGAGTTTGTTGGTGGTATTTTCTTGGTATATTGGTGTTGCTATGATGGTGATGGTTATTGTTGTTGTCGTCGTTGTTATTTTTTGTTATTGATATTGGTATTGTCATTAATGATCGTCATGATAATTATTTTATTGTTTTTTTGCGACTATGGTAATGATTTTCATTGTTGATGTTATTATTGATATTGTTATTGTTATTTTTATTTTTATTTTTATCATCATTCTCTCTCTCTCTCTCTCTCTCTCTCTCTCTCTCTCTCTCTCTCTCTCTCTCTCTCTCTCTCTCTCTCTCTCTCTCTCTCTCTCTCTCCTCTATGATGAGAATAAGGATGCTAACAATGAATGGGATGAGAGACGGAAGAACAAAGTACAAAGGGGCAATAATTATGACCTCCCCCCCTCCCCCTCCCCTTTCCTTTGGCACCCCCCAAGACAAGCCAATTCACTAAAGAGTTCCCCCGCAGTGCCTTACCGAACCCTGCTCTCTCTCTCTTGCTCCTCCATGCCCCAACCTGTTCTAACCTACCTTGTCTTGGCCTGCTCTACCCTGCTCTACCCTCTTTTTCTGTTTCGCTCTGTCTCGGTATATCCTGCTCTGTCATGCTCTTACATCTGCTACCCTGCTGTACTATGTGCTTACTTTATTGACTATATTCTACCCTGCCCTACCGTGGTCTACCATATGCTAACCTTCCCTACCGTGTTCTGCCATATGCTAGCCTTCTTTACCGTGTTCTACCATATGCTAAGCTGCCATACCGTGTTCTACCATATGCTAACTTGCCTCTCCTGACCCACTCTACCCTGCCCTACTCATGTCCATGACTGTTCTACCATATGCTACCCTGCCCTGCCATGTTCTACCATATGCTAACCCGCCCTACCATGTTCTGCCATATCCTACCCTGCCCTACCATGTTCTACCATATGCTAACCTGCCTCTCCTGTCCCCACCCTACTCTCCCCTACTCACGCCCACGGCCTGCCCTGCCCTGTCCCATCCCGGAGATCTTGAAAGTATTATCTGGTTTGGCCTCATTTGGTGTTGAAGTGGAGGATTTCGAGGTTTTGTGGGAAAGGGCGGTGAGGGAGGAAAGGAGGGGGAAGAAAAGGGAGGAGGAGGAGAGAAGAGGAAAAGGGAGGAGATGGAGGAAGAGGAGGAGAGAAGAGGAAAAGGGAGGAGGTGGAGGAGAGAAGAGGAAAAGGGAGGAGGTGGAGGAGAGAAGAGGAAAAGGGAGGAGGTGGAGGAGAGAAGAGGAAAAGGGAGGAGGTGCAGGAGAGAAGAGGAAAAAGGAGGAGGTGGAGGAGGAGGAAGAGGAAAAAGGAGGATGAGGGGGAGGGAGAGAAGAGGAAAAGGGAGGAGGTGGTGGAGGGAGGAAGAGGAAAAAGGAGGAGGTGAAGGAGGAGAGAAAAGGAAAAGGGGTGGAGGTGGAGGAAGAGAAAAAAAAGGTGGAGAAGTGGAGAGGACCAGTAGGGTTGGGGAATGGGGAGCTAAGGATGGGGAAGAGAGGAGGAAGAGGAGGGTGTTGTGGGATAAAGGGAAGGAGAAAGGAGAAGAGGAGAGGGAAGGCAGAGAATATAGGGAAGGAGGAGGGGGAGGGAGGAAGGGAATAGTAGTGTTGGGGAATAGGAGAATGGAGAAAGGAGGGGCAGATGGGGAGGGAGAAAGGGGGTAGTGGGGGAAAGTTTGAGGTTTTGGTAATGTCTCTTGGCGATTGTGGAAAGAGAGGGAATGTGCTAAAGATTATGGAGAAGGTAAGGGTAATAAGATTGAAGGAGGAGGAAGGAAAATGAAGTAGGAGGGAGAGGGTGAAGAAAGAAAAAGGGAGAGTGAGAGAGAGAGAGAGAGAGAGAGAGAGAGAGAGAGAGAGAGAGAGAGAGAGAGAGAGAGAGAGAGAGAGAGAGAGAGAGAGAGAGAGAGAGAGAGAGGCATGATCCTCAGTCTATTCTCACTCAAAACCCTTGAAAAATAAATGAATAAAAAACTAAAAAGAAAGTCACTCTAAATAACATTTTATGAGTTTAATATCCTGTCTGCAGCGGCGTGCGATGACAGAGGGCGCTGTAGCCGAGTCATAGTGTACAGAAGTTTTGAGGTCAACTTTGCATTTATACCCGATGACATGACCTCCAGCGACCCGATCAGCTGTAAACATTTTCCCCGAGTCATTCGCCAACGGAAACGTTTCGGAACGTTTTCTCTCTAGAAAGCTGGCGGTCGAGTACGTAACTGCGCTTCTTTATTTACTTCCGAAACGTGTTTTGTCATTTCGTAGTGTTTGTAAATTCGTGTGGGTTCGGTCTTATGCTGGCTGGGCTTTAGGGTCAGTTTTGCGTGCGGTTTGGTATTCTGGGTGTGATACTTGCGGGCTTTACACTTTGCACTTCATATTTTACTATTCTTGATATCATATCTGCGGTGGGTTGGTTCTGTACTTCATCGTTCAGCTGTGGCGAATGATTTACTGTGTGTATAATTGGACAATAGATCTTTTTTTTTCGTTCTCTCTCTCTCCATCTTTCTTTCTTTCTCGGTCTCTCTCTCTCTCTTTCTTTCTCTTTCTCTTTCTTTCTTTCTATTTCTCTCTCTCTCTGTCTCTCTCTCTCTCTCTCTGTCTCTCTCTCTCTCTCTCTCTCTCTCTCTCTCTCTCTCTCTCTCTCTCTCTCTCTCTCTGTCTCTCCCTCTCTCTCTCCCTCTCCCTCTCCCTCTCCCTCTCCCTCTCCCTCTCCCTCTCCCTCTCCCTCTCCCTCTCCCTCTCCCTCTCTCTCTCCCTCTCCCTCTCCCTCCCCCTCCCTCCCTCACACACACACCACATCGCACCTTGAGACACCAGGACCATTAGTTCTCTCGAGGGAAGTGGCTGCAATGGGCGCCGACAGATACCGTATCACGCGGTAACTCTCAGTGTACCGGTGTGCACAAGGCGTCTCCTGCAAGGCAATCTGCATTGTATATATTCTGCAATAGACCTGCATCTCGGTGTTACTGCCCTTTGCGAGAGGGAGAGGGTGAGGGTGAGGAGGATGAGGTGGGGGAGAGGGTGAGGGTGAGGAGGATGAGGTGGGGGAGGGAGAGGTTGAGGAGGATGAGGTGGGGGAGGGAGAGGGAGAGGTTGAGGAGGATGAGGTGGGGGAGGGAGGGAGAGGGAGAGGAGGATGAGGTGGGGGAGGGAGGGGGAGAGGAGGATGAGGTGAGGGAGGGAGGGGAGAGTAGGATGAGGGAGGGGGAGGGAGGGAGAGGGAGAGGAGGATGAGGATGAGGTGAGGGAGGGAGGGAGAGGGTGAGAAGGATGAGGTAGGAGAGGGAGAGGAGGATGGTGTGGGTAAGAGAGAGGAGAGGAGGATGGTGTGGGTAAGAGAGAGGAGGTGGAGAGGAGGACGGGGTGAGAGAGAGAGGGAGCCCCGAGTCTCCAGCTCGTCATACCAAACAGGATATTGGTTGCGTTGAATATTATTACGTGGCGTTGGTCCTCAGGTGCGAGGGGCCGCTACTCAGAGGAACCAACAGCCGCTGTAATGGACCGAGAGGCGGAGAGGAGAGAGGGACGGGGTGTGCACGGACGTTGGCTGGAATAACTCCCCTGTCTGTTGACGGACTGTTTCTACCTGTTATCATGTCTATTTTTTGTCTGTGAATCGTTATACTACACTGGGACTTGTTAAGATAGGGAGGGGTGGGGGGTAGCCTAAGTTATCTCATCCGTTTGAAATGCATTTTTTGTCTCAGTAAACGTGTCAAAGTAAAAAAGAAAAAAGACTGATAAGGGGGAAGGGGAATGGGTAAGGGGGAGGGAGGAGATGGGAAAGGGAGGGGAAGAAATAAGGGGAGGGAATTGGATGGGGAATGGGATGGGGAAATAGGGGGAGTAGGGGGTGAACCTGGAAAGGGGAAGGTGAAAGGGGATGGATAGGAGATAGGGGAAGGGGAAGGGGGAAGCGGGGGGGGGAGAAAGAAGAAAATAAGGATACGGGAAAGGGGAATAGGAAAGAGGAAGGAAATAGGAGAGGAGAAAGGGAATAGGGGAAGGGTAGGAAAAAGAGAAGAGGATGGGAAGAAGGGGAGGAATAAGGTGAAGGAGGGAGTAATAGTAACAAGTCAATTAAGTGAAGATTCCTATTAACTCCATCTTCCATTTCATTTCTTCTCTCTTCTTTCGAATAGTAAACATTATCCTAAATGTTTTTCTTTTTTTTCATTTTCCTTTCTTTCGAGATCATGCGATGATACGCCTTTGTAGTCCCCTGGCACGGAAGCTCGTAAATAAGAGAGATACACATAGAAAAAATAGATAACCTGATGATTAAAGATTTGGAAAGGCCAAAGGAATGGGTTAAGGGGGAGGGAGGGAGGGAGGGAGGGATGGGATGGAGAAGGGGGAGGGGGTTAGATCCAGGAGTTTGCCATAAGTCAAGAAGAGTGGGCGGCGGGCGGGACCGTGTATGGGCGAGGGTACGGCAACCGGCGGCGAGGAATAGATCTCTGTGCCGCCATACTTGTTCCAATAAGCAGACCTTGTTATCGCCGACCTGGAGCTCTGGTTATCCGGAGAGCATCTGAAGGCACGCGAGATGAATGGGCGGCGGCGTTAATGGGCATTCCTCGTGGGCGGACGTCGCGCGGTCATCGGGTATGACTCTTTGGCGGAGTTGATCGCTTGATGAAGGGAATGGAGCGGGATGATGACCTGAGGTCTCGGAGGAGGAGGAGCGAAGGGGCGAGTGCAGCGGGGTCTTCGGGGCGGGGCGAGGCGGTGGGAATTTGAGATGGGGTGCGGGGCGTTTGTGTGGGCGTGTGTGTGTGTGTGTGTTGTGTGTGTATGTTGTGTGTGTGTGTGTGTGTGTGTGTGTGTGTGTGTGGGCGTTTATTTGCTTGTTTGTTTGTTTGTTTGTTTTTGTATGCGCGTCCGTCTGTGTGTGTGTGTTCATGTATGTATGCGTGTATGTATGTATGTTGATGTGTGCGTCCGTCTGTGTGTACGTGTATATATGAACGCGTACATTCACGGAGCGCGTGCGTAGGCCTACCGCGAGTTCGTTCGGAGACGGGAACGGCGAAGAAGAAGTAAAAAGATAAAACCGAGAGAAGGCCGACGGCGAAGAACCATTGTTTTCCGCTAGGCCTACGGGGGCCGCCGGAGTGGAGTAAGAGTGAACATGTGTCTAATTAATCATGGCCGGCGCGAAGGGAATAGCAATGGCCTCGACTCTGGTACTTCGCCGTCTTGCTTCGTCTTGTCTCGGGATCTTCGAAGACGTTGTGGTGTGTGGAGTGTGTTTAGGGTGGTTGTTGGTTGGTTGTCTTAGGGAGTTGTGAGATCTTGTAATTTCTGATCACTTCTGGTATCTTGCTTTTGTTTATTGCTTCTGTTGTTATTGTTATTATTATTATTATTATTATTATTATTATTATTATTATTATTATTATCATCATTATTATTATTATTATCATTATTTTTATTATTATTATTATTATTATTATTACTACTACTACTACTACTACTACTACTACTACTACTGCAATTGTTTATTATTATTATTATTATTATTATTATTTGATTTGTTTAGTGTATTCATCGGAGTAAAGTTTAATTTTGACTGTGCTGTGATTAGTATGCAATCCTACAACCAATTTTTTTCTCTCTCTCTTTTTTTTCAAGATGTTTTATACGCCTTAATGTATTTAATACCCATCGTATCTAACAAGAAAAAAAACACTTTGATTAAAACTATTTCTTTATTAAAACTACTTATTTATTCAGCTCGCCAAGCTAATACTTGTCAGAGGGTTGCCAGTGATGATGCATGCGCTTGCGATCACGCGCGTGCCGGTCGCTTGCTTTGCTTGCTTGCTTGCTTGCTTGCTTGCTTGCTTGCTTTGCTTTCTCCGCTTGCTTGCTTGCTTTGCTTTGCTTTGCTTTCTCCGCTTGCTTGCTTGCTTGCCTGCTTGCTTTGCTTTGCTTTCTCCGCTTGCTTGCTTGCTTGCTTTGCTTGTTTGCTTGCTTGCTTTGCTTTCTCCGCTTGCTTGCTTGCTTTGCGTTCTCCGCTTGCTTGCTTGCTTGCTTTGCTTTCTCCGCTTGCTTGCTTGCTTTGCTTTCTCCGCTTGCTTGCTTGCTTGCTTTGCTTTCTCCGCTTGCTTTGCTTTGCTTTGCTTTCTCCGCTTGCTTTGCTTTGCTTTGCTTTCTCCGCTTGCTTGCTTGCTTGATTTGCTTGTTTGCTTGCTTGCTTTGCTTTCTCCGCTTGCTTGCTTGCTTTGCTTTCTCCGCTTGCTTGCTTGCTTGCTTTGCTTTCTCCGCTTGCTTGCTTGCTTGCTTTGCTTTCTCCGCTTGCTTGCTTGCTTGCTTTGCTTTCTCCGCTTGCTTGCTTGCTTTGCTTTCTCCGCTTGCTTGCTTGCTTTGCTTTGCTTTCTCCGCTTGCTTGCTTGCTTGCTTTGCTTTCTCCGCTTGCTTTGCTTTGCTTTGCTTTCTCCGCTTGCTTGCTTGCTTTGCTTTCTCCGCTTGCTTGCTTGCTTTGCTTTCTCCGCTTGCTTGCTTGCTTGCTTGGGCGCAGGCAACTTCTGAACTTTGTAACTTGAGACGATAACTGTACAGGAGGACGGCGAGGCGTCGAGGGGGGGTCGGGGTGGAGGGCGACGTGGGAATGGGGGTTGTGGGTGGGTTTTGGAAATGTGCTTGCGGGTGGGTTGGTGGGGGGGGGGTGGCGGTGTTGGAGCGCAGGGACATTCGGGTTAAGCACGCAGGCACACGATCTCATGCAATACGCACAGAATTATGGACACGCGCACTAATACGCGTACAGAAACACATACACACGCACGCATACACGCACGCACACACGCACGCATACACGCACACACACACACGCACACACACACACGCACACACACACACGCACACACACACGCACACGCACACACATGCGTCTATATACAGTATGTATGTATGTATGTATGTATGTATGTATGTATGTATGTATGTATGTATGTATGTATGTATGTATGTATGTGTGCCATCTGCCGCGGAAGTCCCAGAAGAGAGGAGGGTAAAAGAGGAGGCAGCATCAGGCAGCATCGCGGCATAATGGCTGTGACAGCGAGCGTGACAGCGAGCACGACCGCCTCGCTCTCTATGGTAATTGTCAGGCCCCTTGACGTCCTGCCGTCCTGCCTGGCCCCTGCTTCCTAGCCCCTGCCCCTTACTTCCTACTCCTACTCCTTACTTCCTACCCCCTAGCCCCTACTTCTTACACCATACCTCCTACCCCCTACTTCTTATCCCCTACTTCCTACCCTCTATCCCCTACTTCTTACCCCCCTATCCCCTACTTCTTACCCCCCCTATCCCCTACTTCTTACCCCCCCTATCCACTACTTCTTACCCCTAGCCCCTCCTCCTCCTCCTTCTAATTCCTCCTACTGCTTCTGCTGATCAGCTTCTTCCTCATTCTCTTCCTTTTCGTTTTGTACTTAATCGTATTCCTCCTTTCACCCCTTTTCTCTTCCTCTACTCTTCTTCCTCCTTTTCTTCCTTTTACTCCCCCATTTCTTCCTCCCTCTCCTTGTCATTCTCCTTCTCTTTTCCTTCTTCTTCTTCTTCTTCTGGTACTTGTTAGTTGTTGTTGTTGTTGTTCTTTTTCTTCTTCTTCTCCTCCTCCTCCTCCTCCTCCTCCTCCTCCTCCTCCTCCTCCTCCTCCTCCTCCTCCTCCTCCGTTCAACCTGCCACCACAACAACTTTAAAGTCGAGACATATAACTACTTCCCAAGAATGTGGTGCTTGTTTGTCCTCTCTCTCCCTCTCTCCCTCTCCTTCCCTCCCTCCCTCCATCTCTCTCTCTCTCTCTCTCTCTCCCTCTCTCCCTCCCTCTCCCTCTCCCTCTCTCCCTCTCCTTCTCTCCCTCTCCCTCCCTCCATCTCTCTCTCTCTCTCACTCTCTCTCTATCTATCTGTCAATCTATCTCCATCTCTCATATTCGCCATATTCTTATTCGGAAATATCCTTTTGTTTGATGGCACTGTCTTAACCCTCATCACCCGGCCAGGATATCAGTACATCACCAAACACCATCAACACCAAACACGTATCACCTCCGCGCCGAAAGCCATCCCTCATCACCCTCGCCGCATCGTACATCACCATTTTGACCACGAAAGCCACGACTCATCACTCATTCGGGGAACGTGTCATCACCTTGTAACAGATACACTTAAATCACCTGTTGTGTCGCAATTCACGTCCCCAGTCTACCGTTATGTCAAAATATGGTGTCGTCTGTCACCATATTCCCCTTTCCTGCGGTGCCACACGCTGCAAATCACTATAACCACGCCTCTGTAGTTAATTGGTCTTTGGCGGAACACCATAGGTTCGCCGACAGCTTGCAAGCGTGGGTTGTGTAGTGTCTTTGAGTCAGTTTAGCGTCGCGTGTTCAGCTAAGGTCTAGAGTGTTATGGATCTTGGTTTGTAACGATCGAGAACAAGATCTTGGTTTTTAACGATCGAGAACACGGAGAGAGGTTTGTAACGATCGAGAACAAGATCTTGGTTTTTAACTATCGAGAACAAGATCTTGGTTTTTAACTATCGAGAACAAGATCTTGGTTTTTAACTATCGAGAACAAGATCTTGGTTTTTAACTATCGAGAACAAGATCTTGGTTTTTAACTATCGAGAACAAGATCTTGGTTTTTAACGATCGAGAACAAGATCTTGGTTTTTAACGATCGAGAACAAGATCTTGGTTTTTAACGATCGAGAACAAGATCTTGGTTTTTAACGATCAAGAACACGGAGAGAGGTTTGTAACGATCGAGAACAAGATCTTGGTTTTTAACTATCGAGAACAAGATCTTGGTTTTTAACTATCGAGAACAAGATCTTGGTTTTTAACTATCGAGAACAAGATCTTGGTTTTTAACGATCGAGAACAAGATCTTGGTTTTTAACGATCGAGAACAAGATCTTGGTTTTTAACGATCGAGAACAAGATCTTGGTTTTTAACGATCAAGAACACGGAGAGAGGTTTGTAACGATCGAGAACACAAAGCGAGGCATAGGTACCGAAAACGCATCGTTATTTGGGCATGGATGGAATACCTTCGCGTTGACTCTTTTTTTTTTTTTGCAAAATGGTCGTCGTTCATGCGAGAATGGATGCTAAACTCGACCATTAATTGCCTCTCTCTCTCTCTCTCCCTGTCTCGTCCCTCCTTCCAGTCCTCTTCCCTCTCCCCCATTCCCCTCCTCCTCTCTTGTCCTCTTCTCTCTCCCCCTCAATCTTCTCCCCCTCCCCTGTCCTCTTCTCTCTCTCCCCCTCCCCTCTCTCCCCCCTTTTCCTCTTCCTCCCTCTCTCCCCCCTTTTCCCCTTCCTCCCTCTCTCCCCCCTCTTCCCCTCCCTCCCTCCTTCTTTCCGCCCTCTTCCCCTCCCTCCCTCCCCACTGCGATCTGTTCCCCTCCTCCCTCCCCCCTCTTCCCCTCCCCCCCTCTCCCCTCTTCCCCCTCCCTCCCCCCTCTTCCCTACCCTCCCTCCCTCCCCTCCTCTACCCCCTCCCTCCCTCCCTCCCCCCCTCTTCCCCTCCCGTCCATCCCCCACTGCGATCTGTTCCCCACCTGCTGTGTCATAAAAGATATCAAGGACATTACTACAGGGGCTACTACTCGGCTGCCAAGGACGAGGATTCGGAGCCAAGGATGCGGCTCTGAATTAGCAATGGGATTAGGATGGATTCGGATCCCGGATTAGGAGGCTGCTGTCGAGGCGTTGCTTGACGAGAGGAGGTGGAGAAAGAGGAGGAGGAGGAGGAGGAAGAAGGGAGGGAACAGGAGGAGGCGGAGCAGGGGGATATGTTAAAGAAAGAGGAGGAGAGGGGGAAAAGAAGGAGGAGGAGATAAAGAAAAAAAGAAGAAAGGGAAGACGAGAAGAAAGAAAGAAGTAGTAAGTGGCACTGCCGATAGATCACACTCGTCCTTGTCCTGTGGCTTTGTGTGTTTTAAGGTAAAATAATTGATTACCGTTGCTGTGCGTGAGAGAGAGAGAGAGAGAGAAAGAGAGAGAGAGAGAGAGAGAGAGAGAGAGAGAGACAAAGAGAGAGAGGGAGAGACAAAGAGAGAGAGAGAGACAGGATTAGACAGACTAAGACAGATCATCACGGATTGCAAGAGCGAAAAAAGCTAGACAGACAGACAGAGACCGAGATTGCTTTTGCAGTCTGCAGGAGAGTCCAAGCAAAGGGGAGATGTGACACTGTGTCTTCAAGGCCATATTACTTAGCGTGGTAAAAGCCAACCCTGGACTGCGAACCGCTGTTGAAAGTTAAAAGGTATATTGCCGTGATAAATTTGGGCTTTACGTAGTTTATTTTGGGAATTTAAAGTCGTTTTCAGACATGTTATAACAAGGAGAGGCCAATTTTCTTTATTTTGGGAATTTAAAGTCGTTTTCAACCACGTTATAACAAGGAGATGCCAATTTTTCTTTTTTTTTTTTTATAAGTATGTATATTTTGGAATTAGATTTTGAAAATGTGTAAAAATTCGCTCTAGTCTTTTTGGTTTTGAATTTGTGTGTTTTGTCATAACTGCATGTGTTGATGTAATAGGCATTATAAAGATGTGAAATTCATATGTTTTTGTTAAATGTAAATGTATCTTGCTAATTCATATTTTTGTTTTTTTGCAGGTAAATGTTGTGAACTTTGGTTTGTCTGTTTTCGTCTGGGTTGGATGAGGTGGTAAGTAAATATTTTTTTCTTCTTCTTCTTTTGGGCAAATTTTAGATGGAACTATTTTTATATAAAAGTACAAGACAGAAAGCAAGAGTTGTTTAGATGGAACTATTTTTATATAAAAGTACAAGACAGAAAGCAAGAGTTGTATTGGGAATTACTAAAAAGGACTAAAATTTAAAAAAAAAATGGAATAACAGAATCAAAACGGCAACACTTCACTATCAATTCAATTCGAAATGGAACACAACGAATTTTCCAACGGTTTTTTTTCCCGCCACGCTGGCAATAAAAGACGCGGTAATGGACGACCTGCGAATTCCTATTAAGGATAAGAGGGGAAAAATGGCATCCTTCTCCCGGTATGTGGGCAAGAAGTTGGTATCGTCACGCCAGTGCTGTTCCCGAGAACCGTCTGGCATATGACAGGACAGCAGGGCACGGTCGCGTAGTATCCCCGGTCAAGAGAGATCGTGTGGGTGTGGGAGGGGTGGGGTGAAGGGGGGGTTTTGTGTGTGGGAGGGGTGGGGTGGGTTGTGTGTGTGGGGGGGTGTGTGTGTGTGGGAGGGGTGTGTGTGTGTGTGTGGGGGTGTGTGTGTGTGTGTGGGAGGGAGGGGGTGTGTGTGTGTGTGTGTGTGTGTGTGTGTGTGTGTGTGTGTGTATGTTCAGAGAGAGAGAGAGAGAGAGAGAGAGAGAGAGAGAGAGAGAGAGAGAGAGAGAGAGAGAGAGAGAGAAAGAGAAAGAGAGAGAGAGGGAAGGAGAGCGAGAAAACGAGGCAGAGAAAAAAAAAAACTATATGCTCCACAGAATTTAATGTTTATGGCAAATAAACTCATAAAAAATACCTAAGGCAGTGAAAGCGTATAAGCAACGACGGAAGTGCAGGTTCAATTGCATAGATCAGGCTTTATATCCCTGCTTTGTGTCTCCTGAGATCGAAGAGATACAACCACATAGTTCTAGACTAAAAAAAGAAAAGAGAGAAAAAGATGTGTGTAAAGAAAGGGTTAAAGGATGTTGAGATGTTGGCCAAACGATAGGGAAAGAGGTGCATAAAAACCGAAGCTTTTGACCTTTCTAGGATAAAGGACACGAGGACACTCTTGCGATTTTTGTTGCTTTCTCTGTCTCTGTCTTTCTCTCTCTCTATCTCTCTATCTCTCTCTCTCTCTCTCTCTCTCTCTCTCTCTCTCTCTCTCTCTCTCTCTCTCTCTCTCTCTCTCTCTCTCTCTCTCTCTCCCTCTCTCTCTCTCTCTCTCTCTCTCTCTCTCTCTCTCTCTCTCTCTCTCTCTCTCTCTCTCTCTCTCTCTCTCTCTCTCTCTCTCTCTCTCTCTCTCTCTCTCTCTCTCTCTCTCTCTCTCTCTCTCTCTCTCTCTCTCACTCCTTCTATCTCTCTCCCTCTCTCTTCCTCTCTCTCTCTCTCTCTCTCTCTCTCTCTCTCTCTCCCTCCCTCACCCTCTCTCCCTCATTCTCAGGGCGTAGCTAGCGAGAGGGCGTGGATGGGAACCTAGGAACTTGGGCGGTGACCTTTAGGAAAAAAAACAACCAAGCGTTATCTCGGACGGAGGGGCTGCTGCGACATGCTCTAATGGGCGCCTCCTCCCCCACCCCCCTCTGCCTCTCTTTCTCTCTCTCTCTCTCGGTGTTTCTTTCTCTCTCTCTCTCTCTCTCTCTCTCTCTCTCTCTCTCTCTCTCTCTCTCTCTCTTCTCTCTCTCTCTCTCTCTCTCTCTCTCTCTCTCTCTCTCTCTCTCTCTCTCTCTCTCTCTCTCTCTCTCTCTCTCTCTCTCTCTCTCTCTCTCTCTCTCTCTCTCTCTCGCTCTCTCTCTCTCGCTTTCGCTTTTGCTCTCTCTCTCTCTCTCTCTCACTCTCTCTCTCTCTTTCTCTCTCTCTCTCTCTCTCTCTCTCTCTCTCTCTCTCTCTCTCTCTCTTTCTCTCTCTCTCTCTCTCTCTCTCTCTCTCTCTCTCTCTCTCTCTCTCTCTCTCTCTCTCTCTCTCTCTCTCTCTCTCTCTCTCTCTCTCTCTCTCTCTCTCTCTCTCTCTCTCTCTCTCTCTCTCTCTCTCTCTCTCTCTCTCTCTCTCTCTCTCTCTCTCTCTCTCTCTCTCTCTCTCTCTCTCTCTCTCTCTCTCTCTCTCTCTCTCTCTCCTCTCCTCCTCCTCCCTTCCCTCTCCCTCTCTCTCTCTCTCATCCCCTCCTCCTCCCCTTCCCCTTCCTTCCTCCACTCCCTCCCCTCCCCTCTCTTCTGCTTCCTCCCTCCTTCTCCCCCCTTTCCCTCTCCTCTCCCCCCTTTCCCTAACTATCTGCGTCTCTGCCTGTTTAGCTCATTATCTCCGCCCCGCCATCGGTCACTATCATATCTTTCCCATCGGTCAAACTTCAAAACAAAAAAGTATATACATAGTGGGTTGGGTTAAAAAGAAAAAAAGTGTCTGAGTGAGATTTTTTTGTAGGTTTTTCTGTCTCGAAGTGTAGGTTCCCACGGTGATCCGGAAGTTATGGTGACGTAGAGTATAAGGATTTTTTTTCCTTTTTGCTTTGTATGTTAAAAAAAAATATCACAAAAAAAATAAAGAAAGAAAAAAATAAAACTTATGCATAACAAAAATCAATAAATTAATTGATAAATAAGTAAAGGCCTTTCCGTTTTTTTTCCATTTTGCTTAGTATATGAAAAAAGTGTCATCTAAAAAAAAAATGAGAAATATATTTTAGGACTGTCCTGCATAGGAATAAATAAATAAATAAATAAGTGAAAGGCCTTTTCCGTCAGTAGAAATTATTAACGGTGAGAATATCTTCAAGAGCCACAGGTATGGACGAAAGGTGATCAGTCCTTATCAGTTCATGACGCGAACATGTTATGGGGCCGCCCCTTCCCTGGGGGAATGTCGCGTGACCGAAGGTGTGGGAACGTAGTGGGGTTGGGGGGGAGGATAAGGGGTTGGGGATGGGGATGAGGGGTTGGGGACGGGGAGGAGGGGTTGGGGGAACGGGATGAGGGGTTGGGGGAAGGGGAGGAGGGGTTGGGGGAAGGGGAGGAGGGGGTTGGGGGAACGGGATGAGGGGTTGAGGGTGTGGAGGTGGGGAAGGGGGATGAGGAGTTAGGGATGGGGGAGGGTAGGGATGAGGGGTTGGGGTTGTGGAGGTGGGGGGAAGGGGATGAGGAATAGAGGGTTTGGGGGTGAGAGGGGAAGGGAGGAGGGGTTGGGGTGTGGGGGTGAGAGGGAAGGGGAGGAGAGGTTGGGGTGTGGGGGGTAGAGGGAAGGGCAGTAATGAATACCTCAAGAGAAGGTAGATAAGGAGGAGAACTGGAGACAGGGGGAGAGTGCTAATGAATGGCTATAAAATAGGGAGGGAAAGATAACAGGAATGAATAGACTTAAAATACAGGAGATAGAGAAGAGAGATAAGAAGAAAAGAGAAAGGGGAAGAGAAAAGAAGAAAATTGAGGCGGAGGAGGAGAAAGAAAGAGAAAGTAAAAAAAAGAAGAGGAGAATAAAGAGAAGAGAAAAGAAAGTGGAGGCGAAAAGAAGAGAAAGGGGGAGAAGAAACAGAAAAATGAAGACGGAGGAGGAGTAAAGAAGAGAAAGTAAAAAAGAAGGATGAGAAAAAAGAGAAGAGAAAAGAAAGTGGAAGAGAAAAGAAGAAAAAGAAGAAAAAATAAAGAAAAAATACGAAAAGGAACAGAGAGAAAACACATAATAAAGCAAGAAAAAGCTCTTTACGTAAGATAAGGGGCGTGCTGTATACAAGGACCCGCTTCAGGCAAAATGGGTTTAGGGTTAACGCATGGGCCAAGTTCCGCGTCCGAAGTGTAGTGTGTAAGTGTGTAAGTGTGAGCTCAGTGTGAAGTGGCTTCCCTGCTTCTGCGGCGAATCCCCCCTGGTTCTCGGGTTCAGTGCGAAAGGAGGTTTGTTATTGTTGTTATTGTTGTCGTGTTGTTGTTATTGTCGTTGTTGTTGTTATTATTCTGTTGATTGTTATTGGTTTTGTTATCATTATTATTGTTGTGTTGTTGTTGCCGTTATTGTCGTTGTTGTTACTGGTATTATTAGGATGATTGTTATTTTCATTATCATTGTTGTTGTTATTATCGTTCTTGTTACTGATATTATTATGATATTTGTTATAGGTATTGTTATCATTATTATTTTTGTTGTTATTATCATTGATATTATTACTAGTAGTTGTAATAGCATATTTGTAGTAGTAGTAGTAGTAGTAGTAGTAGTAATAGTAGTGGGATTTATATTACACTAGAAGGGTTCAGAGCTATTTCTAAAATGAATCTTATTAGTAGTAGTAGTAGTATTTTTGTAGTATTATTAGTAGTGTAGTAATAATGATAGTGAAGGAGGAGGAGGAGAGGAGAGGTAGAGGTGGAGGAAGAGGGGGAAGAAGAAGAGAATGAGGAGAAAGAGGTGGAAGAAGAAGAGGAGAAGGACGAAGAGGTGGAAGAAGGGGAGGAGAAGGAGAAAGATGATGATTAGGAAGAATAGGGGGAAGATGAGGAGGAGGAGTGTACCATTCATAAGCCTAATAACAGTTTTCTAGTAACATAAGTGAATCTGAATATCTCTTTACCTCGATCTGATACTATAAAAAGAGAAAGAAGAAAGTAATTGATTATTGTTCATCTTATAAACATAAGGATCTACTAAGATGTCCAGCGGAACCCTTTCGTCCCCGTCAGCCAGCGGTTAATTACAGAAGCCGGTCAGATTTCCGCTCGTTCACACTCCACCTCGAACTCCGTAAGGTTCTCGTGTGAAAGGGTGTTTGGGCGGAGGGGGACGAGGGGAAGGGTGGGGGAGGGTAAAGGGAGAGAGGGAGGGAAGGTGGGTAGGAAGGAGGGAGGGAAAGAGGGTTGGGAGGGAAGGAAGGAAGGAGGGAGGGAGGGTGGGTAGGAAGAAAGGAGGGAGGGAGGGAGGGAGGGGGAGGGAGGGAGGAAGGAGGGAAGAGGGAAGGAGGGAGAGAGAGAGGGAGGGAAGGAAGGAAGGAAGGAGGGATGGAGGGAAGGAGGGAGAGAGGGAGGGAGGGAAGGAAGGAAGGAAGGACCGGAAGGTGGAGAGCAGGGAAGGAGGAGGAAGGGAAGGAGGGAGAGAGGGAGGGAGGGAAGGAAGGAAGGAAGCAAGGAAGGAAGGAGGGAAGGAGTAGGTGAGGGAGAGGGAAGAAGTGAGAGGGACAGATAGGCTGATAGAAAGGCAGACAGACTGACACAGATAGACAGACAGACAGACATGCAACAGGCGAGTGCAACGAGGTCGAGCGAGGTCGAGCGAGGGCGTGAAAGGCAAGGTCAATGGTGGTCGTCTTATCGGGTGGGCGTTGGAAGGAGGAGGGGGGCTTTGAGGCCGATGTTAGCGGGGAGGGGGTTTTCGGGGGTGGGGGTGGGGGTGGAGTTGAGGTGTGTTGGAGGAAAAATGGAGCTGTGGGAAGATTTGGAGGGGCGTTAGAGCAGGAGTGGAAAGGAGTGGAGTAGAAGAAGTCCGTTGGAGTAAAAATAGACCTATGGGAATGGGAGGAGAGGCGTGTTAGAGCAGTTAAAAGGAGTGGAGTGGAGTAGGTTTGTTGGAGCAAAAGTGAAGTAGGTTTGTTGGAGCAAAAATGGAGCTGTGTTGGATCAAGAGTGGATCTGCTTTAGAAAAAAAATAGTAGAATCGCATCTATCGTAAAAGGGGAGAGTCTGATAGAACAAAAGTGGAACCGCGTTTGACGAAAAGGTGGAGCTGTTATCAGACCAAAAGCGAAGCCGCGTCGGAGCCAAAGTGGGACCTGTGTCGAAGCAAGAGTGGACCTCGCGTCGGACAAAGGGGTGGAATTGGGTCAGCGGAAAAGTGGAAACCGAGCCAGCCAGGGCAAGGCAAGGAGGGATTTCAGTCGGTGGAAGGAGTGGACGAAACCTCCCACTCCGGCAGCAGAGGAAGAGAGAGATTCTTATAAAGAGTAAGAGGAGAGAGTAAGAGGGTATTTATAACGACATGGAAGTCCGGTGGGTAATCAGTATGGCTACGGTGTCAGGCCGGGAGACGGCGTGGAGGCTGTGAGCGTAAGTGAACCAAGCCCCTTTGTGTGTGTGGGGGGGGGGGAGGATAGGGGGGCGGAGGAGAGGGGGTAGGGGAAGGGGTGGACCAGTCGGTGCGTGCGTCAAGATTTCTAAAGCATTGGCGGAGGAGCGAGAGCAATGTGGGGAAAACAGGTTTAACTAACACACTCACTCTCTCACTCACTCACTTACCTAGTTATTCACTCGTTCATTCACTCATTTAGTCACTCACTCACTCACTCTCACTCTCTCA